>NC_036863.1:5812817-6003778 GCF_002910315.2 Salvelinus sp. IW2-2015 | reverse complement strand
GAGGAAGAGGAGAGAGCCTGAGGGAGGATGTGTGTCTACCAACAGACAGACGAGGAAGAGGACGAGAGGAAGGGCGAGAAAGAGGTTGTTTCTTTACCCAACAGACAGAAGAGGCCGAGGAGAGAGGAGGAGGAGGGGGTGTGTACTACCCAACAGAGCAGAGAGTGACCAAAGGAGAGAGGAGAGAGGGGGATGTGTGTCTACCCAACAGACAGAGAGGACAGAGGAGAGAGGAGGGAGGGATGTGTGTCTACCCAACAGAACAGAGAGACAGGGAGGAGGAGAGAAGGGGGATGTGTGTCTACCCAACAGACAGAGAGGACAGCAGAGAGAGAGAGAGGAGAGGGGGATGTGTGGTCTACCAACAGACAGAGAGGACAGAGGAGAGAGGAGAGAGGAAGGGGAGAGGATGGATGTTTCATCCCAACAGACAGAGAAGTAAAAAAGAGCAGAATGGTACTGAGAGGAAGAAGAAAGGAGATGGTGCTAACGCGTTTGTATCCAACCAGGACAGAGAGGATGTTGTGAAGATAGCAAACAGACGAAGACGAAGTGAGACAGAGCGGAGGAGAGGGAGATGTGTGTCTAACCCAACAGACGAGGAGGACAGAGGAGAGAGGGAGAGAGAGGGGATGTGTGTCTACCCAAACAGACAGAGGAGACAGAGTGAGAGACAGAACGGAGGGAGAGCGGGATGTGTGTCTACCCAACAGACAGAGAGGACGAGGAGAGAGAGGGCGAGGGGATGGGTTCTACACCAACAGACAGAGAAGGACCAGGAGAGAGGAAGGGGAGGGATGTGTGTCTACCAACAGACAGAGAGACAGAGGAGAGGGAGGAGGGGATGTGTGTCTACCCAACAGGACAGAGAGACAGATGAGAGCAGAAGAGGAATGTGGATGAGACGCAGGAGAGAGAGGAGGGGAGGGGATGTGTCTACCCAACAGACAGAAGAGAAGAGGAAGAGGAGAGGAAGAGGATGGAGTGATCACCGAGGAGAGGGAGAGAGAGGAGGGGGAGGATGTGTGTCTACCAACAGACAGAGAGACAGAGGAGGAGAAGAGGAGGGATATGTGTTACCCAACAGACAGAGAAGACAGAGAGAGAGGAAGGGCGAGGGGGATGTGTGTCTACCCAAACAGACAGAGAGGAAGAGGAGAGAGGGGAGGGGGATGTGTGTTACTACCCAAACAGAGAGAGACAAGAGGAGAAGAGAGCGGCAGACGCGAGGGAGATGCTGTCTACTCCAAAACAGACAATGAAAGAGAGGACAGAGGAGAGAGGAGGAAGGAGGGGAGATGTGTGTCTACCCCAACAGACAGAGAGACAGAGGAAGGAGAGAGAGGAGGGATGTTGTCAGAAGGAGAAGAGGAAGGGTAGGGGGATGTGTGTCTTACCCAACAGGACAGAAGAGGACGAGGGAGAGAAAGAGAGAGGAGGGATGTGTAGTCAGAGGAGGAAGAGGGAGAGGGGAGGGATGTGTGTCTACCAACAGACAGACGAGGACAGAGGAGAAGAGGAGTGGGAGGGGATGTGTATCAGAGAATGACAGAAAGAGAGAGGGGGAGGGGATGTGTGTCTACCCAACAGAACAAGAAAGAGACAGAAGAGAAGTGAGGGGGAGGAGGGATGTGGTTCTACCCAACAGACAGAAAGAGGACGAGGAGAGAGGAGGATGTGTGCTACGCGCAACGAAGAGAGAGACGGAGGAGGAGGGGGAGTGGTTGTGCTACCACAGACAGAGAGAGACGAGGAGGGGAAGAGGGATGTGTGAATAAGGTCTACCCAACAGACAGAGAGGACGGAGGAGAGAGGAGAGGGAATGTTGTAGTCTAAACGCCAAACAGACAAAAAAGAGCAGAAGACGGCAGCGGAGGAGGGGAGGTGTGTCAGGTGACGCAAACGAGCAAGGAGAGGAGAGAGGAGGGAGGGGGATGTCTAACCCAACGAGACAGAGAGGACGAGAGGAGAGAGTGAAGGGAGCGTGTGTCTAGCCCAAAGACAGAGAAGGAGGAGAGGATGGAATGGCGGAGGGAGGTGTGTCTACCAACAGACAGAGAGGAGACAGAGGGAGGGGATTGTCACAAAGGAGAGAGGAGAGGGAAGCGGCTGGTGTGTGCTCGAAACCCGAACACAGCAGAGAGAGGAAGAGGAGGGGAGGGGGAGTGTGTGTTCTAACCAAACATGATCAGAGAGGACAGAGAGAGAGAGGAGCAAGGGAGAGGGAGGTTGGTCTAGCCCAACAGACAGGATAAGGGGATGGAGAGGAGGCGGGAGTGGGGAGGGTTGTTACCCAAACAGAGAGCAAGAGGACGAGAGGAGGGCGGAGTGGAGTATGTGTTGTGTCTTACTCAACAGACGGAGCAGAAAAGAGAGAGGAGGAGAGGAGGGGCAACAGGATGTTGACTCTACTCTCAACAGACAGAGAGCGCTGTAGGAGGGAGGAGAGGGGAGTGTGGCTACCAACAACAGACGGGAAGGAGCGAGGAGTAGGAGGATGGTGTGTCTTACAACAGCGGAGTGAGTACGAACGAGAGGAGGGGAGGTGATCACCACACAGACAGATAAGGGAAGGGAGGGGGAGGGGATTGTGTGCTCTCATTTTCCCAACAGAGACAGAGAGGCAGATGCTGTAGAGTGAGGAGGGATGTGTGTCGCACCAACAGACAGGAGAAGAGAGAAGAGAGAGGTGAGTGGGAGATAGTTGTTGTCTACCCTCCAAACAGAGACAGAGGAGCAGAGAGGAGAGAGGGATAGGGGGATGTGTGAGCTATACGCCAACGAGCACAGAGAGGAACAGGAGAAGAGGAGGCCGAGGGGGATGTTTGTGTCTTACCGAACAGCAAGAGGACAGAGGAAGAGAGGAGGGGGAGGGAGGGGTATCGTGCTAGTCACCACAGACAGCAGAAGGAGAGAGGAGATGAAGGGAGGGGGATGGGTGTCTACCCAACAGACAGAGAGAGCAGAGGGAGAGAGAGGGAGGGGAGTGTGTCGACCCAACACAGAGAGACAGAGAGAGGAGGACGGGGATGTGATTGTCTACCCAACAGACAGAGAGACAGAGTGAGAGAGGAAGGGAGGGGGATGGGTGTCTACCCAACAGACAGAGAGGACGGAAACAGAGCACAGCGAAGGGAGACAGGGATGTGTGTCTACCCAACAGACAAGAGAGGACAGAGGAGAGAGAGAGGGAGGGGGAGTGTGCTACCCGAACAGACAGAGAGGACAGAGGAAGAGAGGAGAGAGGGGGGATGTTGTCTACCCAACAGACAGAGAGGACAGAGGAGAGAGAGGAGGGAGGGATGTGGTCTACCCAACAGACAGAGAGGACAGAGGAGAGAGGAGAGGAGGAGGGGATGTGTGTCTACCCAACAGACAAGGAGACAGAGGAGAGAGAGGGGGAGGGGATGTGTGTCTACCCAACAGACAGAGAGAGGACAGAAGGAAGAGGAGAGGAGGGATGGTGTCTACCCAACAGACAGAGAGGACAGAGAGAGAGGAGGGGATGTGGTCTACCCAACAGACAGAGGGACAGAGGAGAACAGAGAGGGAGGGGGATGTGTGTCTACCCAACAGACAGAGAGACAGGAGGAGAAGGAAGGGGAGGGGATGTGGTCTACCCAACAGACAAGAGGACAGAGGAGAAGGAGAGGAGGGGATGTGTGTGTCTACCCAACAGACAGAGAGGAACAAGAGGAGAGAGAGAGGTAGAGGTGTGTTCTACCCAACAGACAGAGAGGACAGAGGAGAGAGGGAGGGAGGGAGTGTGTCTACCCAACAACAGAGAGGACAGAGAGAGAGGAGGGGAGGGGATGTGGTCTACCCAACAGACAGAGAGGACAAGGAGAGAGGAGAGGGAGGGGATGTGTTGTCTAGCTTACCCAACAGACAAGAGAGAGGACAGATCCCTCGTTAGTCAGATGTGTGTGATGGCTCTGTCCACTCTGCCATCTCCTGTCCTGTCCAATCTGTATGAGTTTGGAACCCCTCCATCCCCCTCTCTCTCTGGCAACTGGGGCTTCCTTTTACCTTCTTACACTTACTCTTTACTGTATCCAGTCCTGGTCAAACTTGTTAAATGCAGTCAAACCTGGTGATTTATGCATCCAGACATCAGAGGAGGCTGGTGGGAGGAGCTATAGGAGGACGAGCTCATTGTAATGGCTGGAATGCAGTTAATGTAACGGAGTCAAACATGTTGTTTCCATATGTTTGATCTGTTTGATACCGTTATATTTATTACATTTCATTACAATGAGCACGTCCTCCTATAGCTCCTCCCACCAGCCTCCTCTGCCAGACATACAGGCAGAAGCAGAGCATAAAACACTCTTAAGTCTCTTCACCTTTTGTTCATAGCATTGTTCTGAGCTGATCTAATTGAAAAAAAATGTATTGCTGCTGTCTTTGACACAGGGGGCTGTTCCAAGTCGCTGCCATACATTCTAATGGGGAGTCTTACAGCTCTGTCTGGGTTGCTTAGCCTCCTGCTGCCTGAGAGCCATCGTATGCCTCTTCCAGACACCATCACTCACATGCAGACCTTCCCAGGGTAAGGCCATATAATACCAAGGCTGCTGTATGTGTGATGCTCTCTGCTGGCAGGGTATTGTAACAGTGCCACAGGGACAACAGGGTCATATTCCTTAGTGCACACCGTAGCAAAACCTTTTGCAATGGAAAACAAGAGTCTTAATTGACAAGTTCAGGTAGTCCCTCCATGTTTTGGTCCGTTTTCTTTTGTTGGTTTCTAGGGACACAACCCAGCTGGTCAAAAAGGCACGGGGCTTACAATACATGAGCTCTACAATTGTACAGGTKGAAATATTTCATGTTTCATATTTAACAGTTTATATTCAAGAAGTTTGAACCCAAAACTTTGTGAATGTGAAAAGCATTTTTATCAACTTAGTTTATCATTAACCAACCATTCTTTGAAGCTTACTTGAAAGCAGAATCACACACTTACAGAGAGGATGTTTCTGAGATGATGATGCATGTCTGATATGTCAATGGTCTATTTTTTGCCTTTTTGCCTTTCCCTTAGATGGAAAAAGAGACCAGTGTATAAACTGAGCCAAACTACAGGAGAGGAAGATGTGTCCGATACTTTGTGACAGCTACTGGACACTGCAGTTGTTCTTTCAACATGTATTTGTATTACCAAGTTGTGTAACTAACCAAGAAGCTTATAAAGCTTTTTCTATGCATTTTATATGTGCGAAGTATCAGTATTATTTAGCATATTTTGTACTTACAGTTGAAGTCGAAAGTTTACATACACCTTAGCCAAATACATTTAAACTCAGTTTTAATCCTTGTAAAAATGACCTGTCTTAGGTCAGTTAGGATCACAATTTTATTGTAAGAATGTGACATGTCAGAATAATAGTAGAGAGAATGATTTATTTCAGCTTTTATTTATTTCATCACATTCCCAGTGGGTCAGAAGTTTACATACACTCAATTAGTATTTGGTAGCATTGCCTTTTAAATTGTTTAACTTGGCTCAAACGTTTCRGGTAGCCTTCCACAAGCTTCCCACAATAAGTTGGGTGAATTTTGGCCCATTCCTCCTGACAGAGCTGGTGTAACTGAGTCAGGTTTGTAGGCCATCTTGCTCGCACACGCTTTTTCCAGTTATGCCCACCAATTTCTATAGATTGAAGTCTTTTGATTTTCCATGATGTCAAGCAAGAGGCACTGAGTTTAAGAGTAGGCTTGAAATACTCCACAAGTACACCCCAATTGACTCAAATGATGTCAATGAAGACTATCAGAAGCTTCTAGCCATGACATCTTTTCTGGAATTTTCCAAGCTGTTTAAAGGCACAATCAACTTAGTGTATGTATACTTCTGACCCACTGGAATTGTGATACAGTGAATTATAAAGTGAAATAATCTGTCTGTAACAATCGTTGGAAAAATGACTTGTGTCATGCAAAAGGTATAACCTAACCGACTTGCCAAACTATAGTTTTAACAAGAAATATGTGAGTGGTTGTAAAACAAGTTTTAATGACTCCAATCTAAGTGTATGTAAACTTCCGACTTCAACGGTACTTTATTTGTACTCACTGATTTTATTTCCTTCACCTCCCTTATCTCACCTCACTTGCTCACATTGTATATAGACTTATTTTTTCACTGTATTATTGACTATATGTTTGTTTTACTCCATGTGTAACTATGTTGTTGTATGTGCCGAACTGCTTGCTTTATCTTGGCCAGGTCGCAATTGTAAATGAGAACGTGTTCTCAAATTGCCTACCTGGTTAAATAAAGGTTAAATAAAAAATATATAAAAAAAAATAACTGCCACATGTTTTATTTTTATATAGACTCTTGCTAGGATTTTACCTCACAGAGCTAGAGGACAACAACGAATGTCCTACAAAATAATGAATTCATAGTCAAATGCAGATTAGCCCTTTCACAGCTTCTCATGAAAAATATCAACATAAAACATTGTAATATTAAGGTTGAACCAAAAGATTACATGTAACAAAATTGATATACAAAATTATTATGTGAAAATTGAATGAAACAATAATGTATGTTGATGCTAATATGATGTACAATATTCCATTAGTTTCTATATGATAACAATAGCATAATATATTAAATATGCCATTTACTATTTTTTAACAGTTTCATTAATTTTTATTAACTTAACCATTATGACACACCCCTCACTATTGTCATTGGTTACACTAATTGCCACTGTTTGTCTACATAACCTGGTTCAAGTATTCATGACATTACCCTGAGGAAGGCACAGTGATGCTGAAACGTTGGTAAATACCCATTAAATTGCTGGGAGATTACACCTGGAGTGTGGGACTTTCTTTATTTTGATAGTTTATAGTTTATTCGCCGTTASTCAGCACCTCCACACAAACTATTATTCTGGGTGTGTGCCAGCTCATGTTTTTTTGTTTTTTGATCAACATAAAGACAGCAAATATATATTTGTAATATATATATACAAGTACCAGTCAAAAGGTTGGACACACCTACTCATTCAAGGGTTTTTATTTATTTTCACTATTTTCTACATTGTAGAATAGTGAAAACATCAAAACTATGAAAGAACACACATGGAATCATGTAGTAACCAAAACAATAGTAAAAATAAAGAAAAACCCTTGAATGAGTAGGTTTGTCCAAACCTTTGACTGGTACTGTATATATTAGAGTTTGAACAGAGTTTTTGTTCTTACATTGAGAATTGGTATAAGTGTCTTAAAAAAAATTGTGGTATCCAATTGGTAGTTACAGTCTTGTCCCATCGCTGCAACTCCTGTACGTACTCGGGAGAGGCGAAGGTCGAGAGCCGTGCGTCCTCTGAAACACAACCCAGCCAAGCCGCACTGCTTCTTGATACAATGCCCGCTTAACCCGGAAGCCAGCCGCACCAATGTGTTGGAGGAAACACTGTACACCTGGCGACCGTGTCAGCGTGCATTGCGCCCGGCCCGCCACAGGAGTCGCTAGTGCGCGATGGGACAAGAACATCCCTGCCGGCCAAACCCTCATGAAGATGGGCCAATTATGCACCGCCCCATGGGTCTCCCAGTTGTGGCCAGCTGCGACAGAGCCTGGACTTAAACCAGTATCTCTAGTGGCACAGCTAGCACTGCGATGCAGTGTCTTAGACCACCACTCGGGAGGCCAGGAGTGTTTTCTTGGCTTCTTGATAACCAAATAACAAATTCAAAATTGCATTGGCAGGCTCTTGGTATCAAAGCCTCTCCTCGAAAGACGTCCTACATTTAATTTAAAATGACTCTTTTTCCTTCATCTAGGTTAAGCAAAGTGTCAACTTTTTCAATTAACACGCTATGAAGAAATTCATATGAAAGCCAACAATAAACACTTGTCTTATACAATCTATGGCATGATCAACGCAATACAAAATGTAAGAAAAATAATGTATATTTTCACTGGACAAAACACCAAATAAAATACACTGTATGGCCAAAAGTATGTGGACACCTGCTCATTGAACATCTCATTCCAAAATCATGGGCATTAATAGGGAGTTGGTCCCCCTTTGCAGGTATAACAGCCTCCACTCTTCTGKGRAGGCTTTCCACTAGATGTTGAAACATTGCTGCAGGGACTTGCTTCCATTCAGCCACAAGAGCATTAATGAGGTCGGGCACTGATGTTGGGCGATTAGGCCATGGTCGCAGTCGGCAGTCCAATTAATCTCAAAGGTGTTYGATGGGGTTGATGTCAGGGCTCTGTGCAGGCCAGTCAACACCGATCTCAACAAACCATTTCTGTATGGACCTTGCTTTGTGCACAGGGACATTGTCATGCTGAAACAGGAAAAGGCCTTCCCCAAACTGTTGACACAAAGTTGGAAGCACAGAATTGTCTAGAATGTCATTTTATGCTGTAGCGTTAAGATTTCCCTTCACTGGAACTAAGGGGCCTAGCCCAAACCATGAAAAACAGCCCCAGACCATTATTCCTCCTCCACCAAACTTTACAGTTGGCACTATGCATTGGGGTAGGTAGYGTTCTCCTGGCATCCGCCAAACCCAGATTCTTCTGTCGGACTGCCAGATGGTGAAGCGTGATTAATCACTCCAGAGAACGGGTTTACACTGCGCCAGTGTCCACTGGCGGCGAGCTTTACACCACTCCAGCCGACGTTTGGCATTAAACATGGTGATCTCAGGCTTGTGTAGAGCTGCTTGGCCATGGAAACCCATTTCATTAAGCTCCCGACGAACAGTTCTTGTGTGGCTTACCACTTCGCGGCTGAGCCGTTGTTGCTCCTAGACATTTCCACTTCACAATAACAGCACTTACAGTTGAACAGGGCAGCTCTAGCAGGGCAGAAATTTGACTAACTGACTTGTGGTATCCTGGGCGAAAGGTGGTACGTTGAAAGTAATTGAGCACTTCAGTAAGGGCCATTCTACTGCCAATGTAGGTTTATGGAGATTGCATGGATGTGTGCTCAGTTGTATACACGTGTCAGAAACCGGTGTGGCTGAAAAAGCCATATCCAGTCATTTGAAACGGTGTCCACATACTTTTAGTGTATTTTCAAAGCAGTTATAAAGTAATCACAATCTAGTGTCATTTGGCTTCATCATTGGGCTGTTCAGGTCTCATCCTCTTCAGAGATGGGCACTTTAGCCTGTAGGAAAGATTAACACACTATTAAAGGATTGTTTTCACTCATAATCAACATCAGCTGAGTCATTCAGTGTTTTTAATAACAACTGTTTCATAAATAACGTGTAATAATGCTGAAAGACCAATAAACTAAACTACAGTATGAGGTGATGCGTATTGCTCACCACTCTCGTTTGTGCATCTGCTTAATGGTCTCTGGTAGAGGATGGCCAAAGCTCTCTGGTAAAAGGGGAATGGCCATAGCTGACAGCACAAGAAGACTCCCCAGTACAATGTATGGCAAATACTTATAATAGGTACCTTCAGAGAGAGAGAAAGAGAACACAATTATTCATGTATTTCAAACATTGCAAGGGACTTGACATAATATATAGCCAGAAAAGCAGAATATGAATGTGGCTCTTTTAAGCACCACCGTGTGGTCAATTGTTGCATTTAAAATAAACACTCACTCAAGGTCATGATGTAGGGAGCGATGATACTGCCTACCCGAGAGATCATGGCACAGGAGCCTAACGCAGTGTTCCTGATCACTGTGGGATACAGCTCTCCAGTGTAGGCATACATCAGTGCAGTACCAATGGCCATGCCAAATTTACCCAACATCTCCAGGGCTATGGATAGGCTAGGTAGACCTGGGCCAGAGAGATACATATGGTATTGTTAATCAAAGCCTAAATCTTTTTTTGTGTGCCTTTTTGTTATTTGTGCACTATTGGTGATCTTTTTCAAGGTTATGATACTGTATTGTGGGACCAAGAACTGCGAGTCAGGCTAGTTTCTGGGTGCATCCCAAATGACACCCTATTCCCTTTATAGAGCACTCCTTTTGACCAGAGCCCTATGGGGAAATAGGGTGCCATTTGGTACACAGTCTTACTTGGCGGTACCAGCTGGATGAAGTAGAGCGCTCCCCCTCCTAGCAGCATGCTAGCAGAGGCAGATATCCTCCTGGGTAGGTAGCGCAAGAAGAGCCAGCTGATGGCGTAAGCAGGCACCTCGATGGCAGCAGAGATGAAACAGTTCACGTAGGGGTCTCCATGGAGACGGGATGTGTTCAGGGATATGGCGAAGTAGCCCATACTCAGGGTGAACCTGGATAGCACATTGAAAGTATGAAACATGAAAACAATGCAAATATCAGCCGTCTGAAGTGAGACTTTTCCCAATAGGTGAGGACAGCCAGGTAAAGCCACTGTAGGCCTACAGTACATAGTATTGTGGAGAGGCAGAGTGAAGTGGTATGGTCAAGGTTGCTTCGTTAACCAGGTTTTGCATAACGTTTTGGATAACATTCTTTTGTTTCTTAGTTGCCCCTTCAACCTGATCTTTCGAACTGTTGACACATTAACATTGTTACTATCTGTTAACCTCGTCAAACATTGACTTGTGTAGTTAAGTATCTCTCAACATATGCACTTCCACATGCAACCCCCCTGTTGTCAAACATCTGTCCTGGGATGAGCTGGTTGTGTAAAGTAAATACATAATGTTACAATCATGTTACTATCATGTATTATTGTAAGTTGGTGTACAATTCAGTCTATGACTGCGAGAAACCAAGAACAGCTTCTACTGTTACATCATGCTACCGTAACCATGGCTACTATGGCTGTGGTCAAAGATATTCACAGACTGAAGATCATGGCAATAGGCCAGTCAGTTAGAAGCGGATCCTAACTGTCGCTGCAGGTATAACTTCCCTGTAAATAATGCTTTACATATGTCTGAATGGCATGCCATGATCACAAGATAGGGTTCAAAAGAGTAGACTTCGGGAGTGTCCCCGTGTGATCGTGTGAACTTTCATGGATGCTCACCACACTAGAGCCAATATGAGGGTGATTTGACGAATGTTGCTAGTCTTCAGGAGGTCCAGAGGACTGTGATGTTCCTCAGGTTTAGGTTTCTCTTCACCCTGTAAATCATAGTGTTAGTAGCACACATTCATCTGCGTTGCCTTTCCAAATGTGAAGGATAAAATTAAATGCCACAAAATGAATCATTGATTCCATCTCATAGAGATTATGATGTCAGTCAGATGCACCTGCTTAGTACTTTAATAAGGGGGTACCTCTGACTCCTCAAAGATGACCTCTGGTGCTGTGACTCTGTTCCTCCTGGCAGCATCTCTCAGTATGGCCTCTGCCTCCTCCACTCTTCCCTGAGAGAGCAGCCACCTGGGGGACTCTGGGATGAACCTGTTGCACAATTACTTTTTGAAGTAAATGTTCAAAACAATACACTAGGTTTCATAAACATGATTAAAATAAGCCAAGAATGAGGAAGGATCTATAGCCTATTTCAGAACTATTTTCTCATGTACAGTTTATTTCTCATGTAAAAATGTCTATGCATTTTGTGACCGTTTATGAATGAAGACTGTTGCCTGTGACCTTTGGTTGATGTCTAAGGTGTGTTACCCATGACCTACCACCAGAGGGGGATGTATACCAGGCCAGGCACGGACATAACCAGAAGGAGCGACCTCCAGTCCCGGATGAAGAATGCCAGGAGAGGCAGCATCATGTAGCCGAAGGCAAAGAACAGACACACCCCCAGTGTAACGTATAGGACACGCACTTTGGCCGTCAAGATTTCTGTGCCTGAATAAAGCAATAAATAAACAAAGAAATCCAGACATGAGGCTTTATTACAGTTTTACTATATTTCACCCAAGATTGTAAGAATGGCATCACTTAAACCTGTGATTTGCATGACTCACCCAATACGAACGCTGCCACATAGTTGGATATTTGCCCCAGTCCCACAATGAAGAAGAGGACTGAGAACATTTCCCAGGACTGAGAAAAGACTTGAACAAAGGTAAAGAGTGTCTGGACTGCCATGGTCACAAAAAGGACAGGCTTTCGCCCAAACCTATTAAACACACAAGGGACTTAGAGATCAGAAGAGAGGGGACTTTCTTCAGTCAAACAGTTAGTATTCCAAAGATGTTATTGTGGATTTTATGAAGCTGCCAATAAGTCTAGTCAGTCCATCCATACAGATCAACAAAGATTAGGCTGCACCCCATCCCACTTTATTCCTTTATAGTGCACTATGAACTAGTGCACTATGAACTATAGTGCACTATAAAGGTAAAAGTGTTCCATTTGGGATGCGTCCTTACTGTTTAGTGATCATCATGAGGTGGAGTACCGGTCAGAGAGCTGTCCAGAGAAGAAGGAGCCACACAGCACCCCAAGGAAGTACACAGAGGAAGTGAATGGCTGCTTCCATTTGTCATTGCACACTAAGTCAAACTGAAACACAACAGCATTCAGGGAATAGTGAGAAAAAAAATATTGATTGTTATACATATTGGGTGAACAGTCAATGGTGCAAACTTCAGTGCATCAACATACAACAGAAAATTCCCATCAGACAAATCAAGTTCAGACATGCTGGTTCTATTAAAGGCTTCTATGGAGTGAGGGGGGGAGCATTCCATGTTGTCTGTCTAGGTGTTGTTACTCAGGCTTGCATTTCTCTTTGTCATGTGATGACCTAACTGACTTTGGTCTGTTGAGGAACCTCTTCACACCTCATGCTGATGTTATGGTCACATGGTTTTGAACATAGACAATCATTCTGTGAGTAGAATGAGATACTAGAGTAGTAAAGTCACTCATTTACCTGAGGTCATCCTGATCTTTTAAAGCATAATATATTGTATTTCCACATCCTCAAAGAATCGTAGGGGACAATTCCCACTTAGGAATTCACCCCTTTCGGTAACACTTCATTTTCATGGGTCCTTATTACAGTCAAAATCTCTACTCAATGTTGTTGCTAGCACTTGCCCCCAAAAAGTGAACTATCTGGTTTAACTTGGTTGAGTTTACAAAAACAGATCAGATATACAGTAGGTCAATCTCACTGACTGGGGTCTACCATACGGCTGTCATCCCAGATTATAATTTAAATAATAATTTATAATTAATGTGTACATTACCCATTATGACAACCTGAACCTCGTTACCATCCAAGTGAGAGGATAACCCCTCAAGTACAACACAGAGTACATGTAATATCTGCATAAGTACAATGTAATTACTATATGTTACACAGTATTTAGCTAGTTAAAATGAAGTGTATCTTGAGGGATACTTACTTGTAATTAATGTGTACTTACATAGTACATTACCCACCCTGATAACCTGGCCCTTATTTGAAGGATTCAGGAAGCACCATCCAAATGGGAGGAAAAACACACTAGTACACCACAGAGTACATGTAATACCTGCAAAATTACTAGGTGTTACACAGGATTTTTCTAGTTAAAATGAAGTGTATCTGGAAGTGTACTTACTTGTAATTATTGTGTACCAAAAAGTATGTTACCCATTCTGACAATCTAATCGTCAACTTCTGAAAGCACCATCCAAGTGAGAAAATAAACACACTAATACAGCACAGAGTACATATCTGTAATATCTGCATAAGTACAAGGTTGTCGCTAGTTGTTACAAAAAACCTATAGCAATTTCTATATATTTACTTATTACTCGTTATCAAGTGAAAATACCTGCAAACAAATTGATCAAATCAAACTTTATTTGTCACATGCGCCGAATACAACAAGAGTAGACCTTACCATGAAATTCTTACTTACAAACCCTTAACCAACAGTGCAGTTCAAGAAGAGTTAAGAAAATATTTACCAAATAAACTAAAGTGACTAAAGGGTGAAGTGACTATGCATAGATAATAAACAGCGAGTAGCAACAGTGTGCAAAACAAATGTATGGGTGGGGGGGTGGTCAATGTAATAGTCCGGTGGCCATTTGATAAATTGTTCAGCAGTCTTATGGCTTTGGGGTAGAATGGGAGCCTTTTGGTCCTAGATTTGGCGCTTTGATACCGCTTGCCGTGCAGTAGCAGAGAAAAAAGTCTATGACTTGGGTGACTGGAGTCTGACAATTTTATGGGCTTTCCTCTGACACCGCCTATTATATAGGTCCTGGATGTCAGGAAGCTTGGCCCCAGTGATGTACTGGGCAGTATGCACTACCCTCTGTAGCGTCTTGCGGTCAGATGCCGAGCAGTTGCCATACCAGGGGGTGATGCAACCGGTCAGGATGCTCTCGATGGTGCAGCTGTAGAACTTTTTGAGGATCTCGGGACCCATGCCAAATCTTTTCAGTCTCCTGAGGGGTAAAAGGTGTTGTCGTGCCCTCTTCATGACTGCCATGGTGTGTTTGGATCATGAAAGATCATTGGAGATGTGGACACCAAGGAACTTGAACTCTCAACCTGCTCCACTACAGCCCTGTTGATGTTAATGGGGCCTGTTTGGCCCGCTTTTTCCTGTAGTCCACGATCAGCTCCTTTGTCTTGCTCACATTGAGGGAGAGGTTGTTGTCCTGGCACCACACTGCCAGGTCTCTGACCTCCTCCCTATACGCTGTCTCATCGTTGCCGGTGATCAGGCCTACCACTGTTGTGTCGTCAGCAAACTTAATGATGGTGTTGGAGTCATGTTTGGCCAAGCAGTCGTGGGTGAACAGGGAGTACAGGAGTGGACTAAGTACACACCCCTGAGGATCCCCAGTGTTGAGGATCAGCGTGGCAGATGTGTTGTTGCCTACCCTTACCACCTGGGGGCGGCCCGTCAGGATGTCCAGGATCCAGTTGCAGAGGGAGGTGTTTAGTCCCAGGGTCCTTAGCCTAATGATGAGCTTTGTGGGCAATATGGTGTTGAATGCTGAGCTGTAGTCAATGAATAGCATTCTCACATAGGTGTTCCTTTTGTCCAGGTGGGAAAGGGCAGTGTGGAGTGCGATTGAGATTGCACAGGGACTATGGTGGTCTGCTTGAAACATGTAGGTATTACAGACTCAGTCAGGGAGAGGTTGAAAATGTCAGTGAAGACACTTGCCAGTTGGTCCGAGCATGCTTTGAGTACACGTCCTGGTAATCCATCTGGCCCCGCGACTTTGTGAATGTTGACCTGTTTAAAGGTCTTGCTCACATCGACTACCACACAGTCATCCAGAACAGCTGGTGCTCTCGTGCATGCTTCAGTTTTGCTTGCCTTGAAGCGAGCATTAAAGGTATTGAGCTCATCTGGTAAGCACTCGTCACTGGGCAGCTCGCGGGTTTCCCTTTGTAGTACGTAATCGTTTTCAAGCCGTGCCACATCCGAGTGTCAGAGCCGGAGCAGTAGGATTAAATCTTAATCCTGTATTGATGCTTTGCTTGTTTGATGGTTCGTCTGAGGGCATAGTGAGATTTCTTATAGGCGTCCGGATTAGTGTCCCTCTCCTTGAAAGCGGCAGCTCTAGCCTTTAGCTCGATGCGGATGTTGGCTTGTAAGCAGGAATCAGGAGGAAAGAATTATGGTCGGATTTGCCAAATGGAGGGCGGGGGAGAGCTTTGCATGCATCTCTGTGTGTGGAGTGAAGGTGGTCTAGAGTTTTTTTCCCTCCGGTTGCACATGTGACATGCTGGTAAAAATGTGGTAAAACTGATTTAAGTTTGCCTGCATTAACGTCCACGACCACTAGGAGCGCCGCTTCTGGATGAGCATTTTCTTGTTTGCTTATGTCCTTATAGAGTTGGTTGAGTGCGCTCTTAGTGCCAGCATCGGTCTGTGTTGGTAAATAGACGGCTATGAATATTATAGATGAGAACTCTCTTGGTAGACAGTGTGGTCTACAGTTTATCATAAGGTACTCTACCTCAGGCGAGCAATATCTCAAGACTTCTTTAATATTAGACATCGCGCACCAGCTGCTATTGACAAAAAGACACACACCCCCACCCCTCGTCTTACCAGACATAGCTTCTCTGTTCTGCAGGTGCATTGAAAATCCCTACAGCTCTATATTGTCCGTGTCGTCGTTCAGCCACGACTCGGTGAATCATAGGATATTACAGTTGTTAATGTCCCGTTGGTAGGATAATCGTAATCGAAGGTCATCCACTTTATTTTCCAATGATTGCATGTTAGCAAGTAGAATTCATGACAATGGGAGTTTACTCGCTCGCCTTACGGATTCTCAAAACGCAGCCTGATCTGTGTCCTCTTTTCCTCTGTCTTTTCTTCACACAAGTGACGGGGATCTGGGCCTGTTCCCGGGAGAGCAGTATATCTTTCTCGTTGGACTCGTTAAAGGAAAAGCTTCTTCCAGTTTGTGGTGAGTAATCGCTGTTCTGATGTCCAGAAGTTATTTTCAGTCATAAGAGACGGTAGCAGCAACAAAATAAGTGTACAAAATAAGTTGAAAAATAAGTTACAAACAACGCAAAAATACGAACAAAATAGCACAATTGATTACAGGCATGAAAACGTCAGCCATCCTCTTCGGCGCCATTTTCATTGAGCTTCTACTTTTGTCAACTTTATTGCAACATGTAAAAATACCTTACATTTCTTACAAAATAATAAGGATTTGTATTGTTAGATTAAACAAATCTTTCAGGCTACTCAAAAACATAAAAATAACTATTCTAAGGGATTACTCAAATCTGTAGCCTATAGTATGGTGAATAGCCTAGATTGCTAATTTAGAAAAATGGGATTGTCTTTATCGTCCATTTTTAACATTACAAGTAACAATGGAAATCGCCAACTTTCTTTGTCCGTTTCTTTCTTGTAAGCATTTTCCCATCCTGGAGTCTGAAACTTTGTGTGAATATGAGGTAGAGAAGAATAATAATATGACTCTTTAACATAAACACTCTACAAAGTTATCATCATCATCATGATTACTATAGTTCAGGCATATAGCTAGCTAGGCCTAGCTAGCTAACGTTACCTAGCTAGTTGTTGGGTTATCCAGATAGAAATAATATAGTTTGCTAACACTAATTAGTTAGCTACATTGAAAAAGACCTAACGTTACTCAAAGTGTGTTGACTGGCTAACGTTAACATGCTGGGTGTGTCTCAAGTAATGTTGACTCCATATTGACATTAAGGTTTTACGTTTTGGCTGACTTTTCTTAGTACCAAAACCTTTCTGCAGCATTGAAGGTCCCAAAGAACACAGTGGCCTCCATCATTCTTAAATCAAAGAAGTTTGGAACCACCAAAACTCTTCCATGAGCTAGCTGGCTGCCCAGCCAAATTGAGCACATTACAAAGGGCTCTATGTAAGGCCAGTAAAGTACTTCCACACTGATCCTCGACACCCTTTCTGTATGGACCTCGCTTTGTGCAAGGGGCCATTGTCATGCTGAAACAGGAAAGGGCCTTCCCCAAACTGTTGTCACACAGTTTGTCTAGAATGTCATTGTATGTTGTGGCGGTAAGATTTCCCTTCACTGGAACTAAGGGGCCTATCCCAATCCATGAAAAACAGCCCCAGTCTATCTTGAATCATTTTGTGTTATTTGTTTCCCAGATAAGTTGTCCTGATACAACCCATACCAGCTCACTGTCTGTCAACTGATTTAACTTGTAATATATGCTGGCTCCTGTCCTGTTTCAAATTTGTTATGGGGAACGTATATATTTCCCAAATTTACCTTCTCCTGTAACATACAGTATATATATGTAACACATGTAAGCCCTCGCACTTTTCATTGGGGCAGGTAGCGTTCTTCTGGCATCCGCCAAACCCAGATGCGTCCATTCGCCTGATGGTGAAGCGTGATTCATCACTTCGGTGATGAACTTTACACCACTCCGGCGACGCTTGGCATTGTGCATGGTGATCTGCGGCTATTCGGCTACGAAAACCAATTTCATGAAGTTCCCGACGAACCGTTCTTGTGCTGACTTTGCTTCCAGAGGCAGTTTGGAACTTGGTAGTGAGGACAGACGATTTTTACGTATTACGCGCTTCAGCACTCGGCGGTCCCGTTCTTTGAGCTTGTGTGGCCTACCACTTTGCGGATGAGCCGTTGTTGTTCCTAGCTGTTTCCACTTCACAATAACAGCACTTACAGTTGACCGGGGCAGCTGTAACAGGGCAGAAATTTGATGAACTGAGTTGTTGGAAAGGTGGCATCCTATGACGGTACCACGTTGAAAGTCACTGAGCTCTTCAGTAAGGCCATTCTMCTGCCAATGTTTGTCTATGGAGATTGCATGGCTGTGTGCTCGATTTTCTACACTTGTCAGCAACGGGTGTGGCTGAAATATCCGAATCCACTAATTTGAAGTGGTGTCCACATACTTTTGTATATATAATGTAGCAAATATGGGATAGGTCTACATTTTGTTATTTTGTTTCTGTAAGCCATTTAACAAACTATAATGGACTAACGTTGGAACTGTACTTGATTCCAATGCAATACATAAGACTGTAAATACACAACCTGAAGCAACTACATATTTCTCCATAGAGCACGTTCTGATTGGCCAAGTGAGGGGCCAAGCCTCGACACACCCACAAGTTGTTTATTCATCAAATCTCATCCATTTTGCACGAATGCCAGCAAGTGTGCCGATAATTGTGATAATGAAAATAGCAAAAATATTCCTGACCCACTCCTGAACCTATAGCGCTACCGCCTGCGCTTAGACTTACCATTGTGTTAGGTTTGTTAAAATATAACCTTTTTTTAAGCAAGAGTAGTGGCAACCAGGGACAGGGTTGCGAGAAAAAACTGTGGTTTCTGTGGGAAGTACAGGTAGGGGGCTTGTTACTTCCTTCAAACTGCACACAGAGACATAAAAATGGAATCCACAAGTTAATCTGACTCTGAGAAAGTAGATAAAGGGCTTGATTGCCAAAATCCCAAAGTATCCCTTTATGTTCATGGTCAGAATAGCATGGAGAGAAAAGTGCATAAAATGGGAATTACCTTCCATCTAAGCACTCTTCACTCGGGTCAGAATCAGCCACCAACTGCCCTGGGCATTTTCAGGAGCAGCTTATAGAGAGATAATGTGTGTATACTCACCTCAGTGACTATGGTGGACTGGTATATATCTTTGCTGTAGCTCCATCCATCCACACAGCCCTCCTGCTCCACCCCAGTGAGGTTGACGTCCAGGCCAGGGATGTAGCCCAGAGCAGACAGGTTTCTGACCACATCCAGCCTGTATCTGCTGCACTTKCTCTCCTCCTCCTGTCCGTTCACCACCTCTATGGGAATGATGGCCTTCCTCCATGCCTCGCTCAGGTTGCCCGAGTCTGGGACAAAACAGTGGTGCGGGGGGCTGTCCCCTAGAAAGATGACGGAGAAGGCACTGAATCCGTTGGGAATGGTGCTGGCACAGAGCAGAAAGAAGACAGTCTGTTGAAAGGGTCCCCACTCCCCCAGGAAGGCTGTGTTATCCTCATAGCCTCTCATGCTGAGCCACGGCCTCCTCTCATGGCTGGGTGTTGTAGCGTAGTAAAGCTGCAGCTGTAACCTGTAAACTTTAACCGCTGCCTGGCTTCCTCCCCTCAACACTGTTGATCTCTAGGATAATAATGAGTCAATGGCAGCCAGGAATCTAAGTCAGCTAGGGAACACTCTTTTCATTCTCTGCTCTGACCTTTGTCTACATAACCCCATCACACTAATGATTTACAGCCTCTAGCATCGACTTACTGTCCACATCTGTGTGACTGACTGGCACTCCCTCAGACACTATCAGACTGGGACCAAAACAGCCAACCTTAAACCAACCTGGCCTGTATCTAAAAACTTCCTCAACTAGAATGACCCATTTTTAGAAGTGTAAGCTGCGCCCAGATGTAAGATAGGTTGTTTAATATAGCCGAATCAGAGTCTTATTACTGTACCTAGCTGGCCTAGACCTTCCCACAGTGAGACTACAGTCAAGTGAGCCGACACTGTTCTTCAGTTTGCAGTGAATGTTTGTGCGTGAATACACAACACTTTACGGTACAGAGTGTTTTCTGTTTTGGAAACTGAGTCAGATGCACTCTCATGCACGATGGCTGTTAATCATTCCAAGCAAACAGTTTGAAGCACACTTATTCAATGTTCCTTAATCAAAATTATACCAAATACATTTTCACGCTTAATTAAAAATTCCTGTGATATCACGGGTAGAGTGAGGCAGTAGCCTAACGGGGTAATATTTTGCAAACACACACGCTCACAACACAGCAAGATCTAAGAGAGCTTGATATGATACTTTTTTTGGGGGGGGGGTATTTCATTAAAGAGAGATTACACATTTTAAAAAGTGTTAAATAACTATATTTTCTTGGTCCATCCCAATATTCGTTATTTTAAGTATTTATATTAGTGAACTTTGATGACCCCTGTGTGAGAAAATATCACTGTAAAAATGACTGGTATAGTTATTTTTATATGTGTGCCATTAGCAGATCAATAATCCATTGTCATTAACATTGAAAAACATAACATTTCCGTATTATGCCAGCTCCAACGTTGGAAAATAAATGTGTACTGTATATTAAAATGAAATGTTAGGAAACCTTATTCAATTTTAACACAGTAAAAATGTATGGTAAACATTGTCATGTTTGCTACTGGTGGATCACTAATCCATTTCATTAACATTGCAAAGCACAATATTGGAACAACTCTAGTTTATTGTATATTACACAGAAATGTTAGGGAACCTAATTCAATTTTAACACAGTAAAAATGAATGGTAAACATTTTGTCACTTGTGACACTAGTAGATCAATAATACAGTGTAATTAACATGGTACACAATTGCTTCCTTGTGAACGTGGGGGAGAAGTTGAAAAAGAGGAAAGGAGAGGGGGATGTACACCACTGAAGCCAACGAATAGAAAAGAAGAGACTCCAACCAGACTGCTGGAAGAGAAAACCAACTCGTGGGGACAGGACACACACACATTCTTTGT
Organism: Salvelinus sp. IW2-2015; assembly: GCF_002910315.2. Taxonomy (NCBI): domain Eukaryota; kingdom Metazoa; phylum Chordata; class Actinopteri; order Salmoniformes; family Salmonidae; genus Salvelinus; species Salvelinus sp. IW2-2015. The sequence continues at coordinate 5,982,863 of NC_036863.1, read as the reverse complement.
AGCCTCTTGCATGGTGTTCATTTCAATAATTGCCCCTTAGAATTGTCCCTAAGATTTTAACCTCTCATGTCTCTCTATTTCCCTCTCTCTTAAAAGTTTTCAAGCAGATGACAGGAGAAAAGAGAGGGAGGGGATAGAGGGGAGGACAAACAGAGATAAGGTGTTTCCCATATCCTTCTATCCTTCTGATTCCTGCTTACAAGCAAAAACTAAAGCAGGTAGTACCAGTGACCCGCTCAATACGGAAGTGGTCAGATGATGCGGATGCTACGCTACAGGACTGTTTTGCTAGCACAGACTGGAATATGTTCCGGGATTCATCCAATGGCATTGAGGAGAATACCACCTCAGTCACCGGTTTCATCAATAAGTGGACCGACGACGTTGTCCCCACAGTGACCGTACTTACATATTCCAACCAGAAGCCATGGATTACAGGCAACATCCGCAACGAGCTAAATGTTGGAACTGCTGCTTTCAAGGAGCGGGACTCTAAACCGGACGCTTAAAAGAAATCCCGCTATGCCCTCAGACGAACCATCAAACAGGCAAAGCGTCAATACAGGACTAAGATTGAATCCTACTACACCGGCTCTGATGCTCTTTGGATGTGACAGGGCTTGCAAACTATTACGGACTACAAAGGGAGACCCAGCCGCGAGCTGCCCAGTGACGCGAGCCTACCAGACGAGCTAAATGCATTTTATGCTCGCTTTGAGTCAAGTAACACTGAAACATGCTTGAGAGCCCAAGCTGTTCCGGATGACTGTGTGATCACGCTCTCCGTAGAAGATGTGAGCAAGACCATTAAACACGTCAACATTCACACCTGGATAGTAGAACAGAACTCTGCAGGCTATCTCTGCAGTAAATTGCAACACCGTTTTTTTGGTGGTCTTCCTAAGCCAGGATTCAGACACGGCTAGGACATCCGGGTTGGCAGAGTGTGCTAAAGCAGTGAATAAAACAAACTTAGGGATTTGGCTTCTAATGTTAACATACATGAAACCAAGACTTTTACGGTTACAGAAGTCAACAATTGAGAGCACCTGGGGAGTAGGAGTGGAGCTAGGCACTGCAGGGCCTGGATTAACCTCTACATCACCAGAGGAACAGAGGAGGAGTAGGATAAGGGTACGGCTAAAGGCTATCAGAGCTGGTCGTCAAGTACGTTCGGAACAGAGAGTAAAAGGAGCAGGTTTCTGGCCGCGGTAGAATAGATTCAAGGCATAATGTACAGACAAAGATATGGTAGGATGTGAGTACATTGGAGGTAAACCTAGGCATTGAGTAATGATGAGAGAAATATTGTCTCTAGAGACGTTTAAACCAGGTGATGTCACCACATATGTGGGAGGTGGAACTAAATGGTTGGTTAAGGCATATTGAGCARGGCTAGAGGCTCTACAGTGAAATAAGACAATAATCACTAACCAGGACAGTAATGGACGAGGCATATTGATATTAGRGAGAGGCATGCGTAGCCAAGTGAACATATGGGTCCAGTGAGTGGTTGGGCTGACTGGRGACACRGCGATTCAGACAGCTAGCAGGCCGGAGCTAGCAAGCTGGCAGAAGGGCCTTAAAAGGACGTCGCAATGGAGGAAAGTCTGTTTTAGCTTCCGCGTGCGGTGACGTCGATAGACCAGTCGTGATGGATTAGTAGGGTTCCGAGTAGCAGAGGGGTCCAAGTTCAATTGGCAAAATAGGTATAGTGGCCCAAGAAATGTGCATATGGATCTATTCAGCTAACAGTCCAATATGCTCTAGACAGCTAGCGGGCCGYAGCTAGCAGCTAGCTGGCCACGGCTAGCAGCTAGCTGGCCACGGCTAGCAGGCTAGCAGATGGACATTCAGGGGACGTCACGACATAGGGGCCAGTTGAGTACCCCCTCGAGCAGGTTACTTCGGTAGTCCAGTCGTGAAGGATCGGCGGGGTTCCGTGCCCCGTACCGGCAGTAGAAGGGGTCCGGGTATTGTAGCCCAGGAGTGGCTGATGGGCTTCTTCAGCTAGCCGGGAGAATGGGCCTAGCATGGGATAGCTCCAGGCTAATTGGTGCTTGCTTCGGGACAGATGTTAGCCAGGAGTAGTCACTCGGATTGCAGCTAGCTAGCTGCGATGATCCAGGTGAAAAGGTTCAGAGCTTGCGATAGTAATCCGGGGATATGGAGAGAAAATAGTTCCGGTGTGCTCTGGTTTGAGTCGCGTTGTACAAACTGGCGAGAGCTTTCTGAGCTAAAGGTTCACTGATGACCGCTAGCAGTGGTTAGCTGACTACTAGCTAGTAGCTAGTGAGCTGGCTAGCTTTTGTTGGGGGATTCCGGTTCCGAGGTAAATAAAAACACTTTAGAAAAAACAGATCCACACCACATTGGGTGAGGCGGTTTGTAGGAGAGTATTTTGAAGTTGAGGTTTAGAAAAATATAAAAAAGATATGCGAAGAAAAATATATAAAAAGATTTATACATGACAAGACGAAGGACAAAGACGTCTGACTGCTACGCCATCTTGGATGATGTATGCCATGTTGCTTCAATATATCCACATAATTTTCCTCTCTCATGGTGCCATCTATTTTGTGATGTGCACCAGTCCCTCCTGCAGCAAAGTACCCCCACAACATGATGCTGCCACCCCCGTGCTTCACGATTGGGATGGTGTTCTTTGGCTTGCAAGCAWCCCCCTTTTTCCTCCAAACATAATGATGGTCATTATGGCCAAACAGTTCTATAGTTCAAACAGTTCTTTGTCCCCATGTGCAGTTGCAAACCGTAGTCTGGCTTTTTTTATGGGGKTTTTGGAGCAATGACTTCTTCCTTGCTGCGCGGCCTTTCAGGTTATGTTGATATAGGACTCGTTTTACTGTGGATATAGATACGTTTGTACCTTTTTCCTCCAGCATTTTCACAAGGTCCTTTGCTGTTCTGGGATTGATTAGCACTTTTTGCACCAAAGTACRTTCAYCTCTAGGAGACAGAACGCATCTCCTTCCTGAGCGGTATGACGGCTGCGTGGTTCCATGGTGTTTATACTTACTATTATACTTACTATTGTTTGTACAGATGAACGTGGTACCTTCAGGCGTTTGGAAATTGCTCCCAAGGATGAACCAGACTTGTGGAGGTCTACAATTTTTTTCTGAGGTCTTGGCTGATTTATTTTGATTTTCCCACGATGTCAAGCAAAGAGGCACTGAGGTTGAAGGTAGGCCTTGAAATACATCCACAGGTACACCGCCAATTGAGTCAAATGATGTCAATTAGCCTATCAGAAGCTTCTAAAGCCATGACATTTTCTGGAATTTTCTGACCCACTGGAATTGTGATACAGTGAATTACAAGTGAAATAATCTGTCTGTAAACAATTGTTGGAATAATGACTTGTGTCATGCTCAAAGTAGATGTCCTAACCGACTTGCCAAAACCATAGTTTGTTAACAAGAAATTTGCGGAGTGGTTGAAAATAGAGTTTTAATGACTCCAACTTAAGTGTATGTAAACTTCCGACTTCAACTGTACGTACACATCCCAAAGGTATGTTAACATCACTATAATATAAAACATCATTATTATATGGCCTATTACATAGTCACAAACCCAGTGCACTTGACTTGGGTAATAAAAGATATGCCCAGTTCCAAACCAAACCTTAGTGTACTGTAGATWCTGTCACCTGAGAAATTATTGGCACCCTTGATAAAGAAGAGACTATTAAATAAATCATAAAAATACTGAGCTATGTTGTATTATATTATTTTATACTAATACATGTATTATTATTTTATCTATAAAAAGATATGGAGCAAAAGTATTGCCACCTGTTTTCAATACTCCGGCACCCTCCACTTGCAAGGATAACAGCACAGCTTTTTATAAAACGCTTTATCAGGTTGGAGAACATATTGGAAAGGATCTTAGACTATTTCCTCATACCGGATCTTTCCAGATCCTTAACATCCGTCATCCATTTGGAAAGGAGCAAGAATCATGGTTATAAGCACATATCCCACCCCTCCCTGCCCTTATCCAAGTACAAAGTWAAAATATATTTTTCAATGCAATATACTTACTTATACAAATATAGGCATAAAAACCTCAAGTCTTTTGAAATCACCTATACTCATTTCTGGTGGGAAAAACAGACATTTAGTTTTCACCTCCAATATTCCTACTGAACAGGGCTCCATTTTTTTCTAGCTATAACAAATGTATTACAATTCTTTAAAAAGACTGAAATTAAGTCAGTCAAAAAACACATCATATGATATAATATTCACACACTGTCACGATCGTCTTGATAAGAGAGAGAGGACCAAGGCGCAGCGCGTGAAAAATACATCTTCTTTTAATGAAGGAAAAAAACAAATACTTACAAAATGAACAAAACAACCGACAGACRAAYGTGAAGCTATAAGGACTAAGTGCACACATGCAACATAGAACATAGACAATTACCCACAAACRCATGATGCCTATGGCTGCCTTAAATATGGCTCCCAATCAGAGACAAATGAAAGACATCTGTCTCTGATTGAGAACCACTCAGGCAACCATAGACATACCTAGAAACATTCACTCAACACAAACCCATACACTAAACCCAACACCCCCTTTACCATATAACCACCCAAAACGAGACAAAACACAAACATTCCCCATGTCACACCCTGACCTAACTAAAATAATAAAGAAAACAAAGAATACTAAGGCCAGCGCGTGACACACACAGCAAACATGTATATCTTCTTTCTTACATGATTATGTATTTGGATAGAAAGCAAGCCTCTAATGTCACAGGAAGGGTATAGCTGGCTCTAGCATGTGTCCTCAGATCAGGAGTGCAGCTGGTTCCGGCGTGTGTCTTCAGCCCCTGGGCAACACTTCTTCTGTTTGTCCTCTCCCTCTATTTTCTCCTGYCATGTGCCTGATGCCTCACTCTTCTGTCTGTACCTCATAGTTCCCCAAGGAGACCTGTAAAAGGGAGATGGAAATAGAGAGACAGGAAAGGTTATAATCTTATGGACAATTCCAAAGGGGCAAGTAATTGAAACGAACACCATGCAAGAGGCTACAGTTTCCTCACCGAGTTGGTTCTCTCTTCCAGTAGTCAGGTTGGAGTCTCTTCTCCTCTTCTGTCTGTTGGCTTCAATGGTGTATATTCTCCACTCCTCTCATCTTCAACTTCTCCCCCGAGATCACAAAGGAGGAGTGTATTATTGATCTACTAGTGTCACACATGACAAAATGTTTACCATCCATTTTTACTGTGTTAAAATTGAATTATGTTACCTTAAAGTTCACAGTGATATACAGTAAACAAGTGTTTTTTTATTGTTGAAGCTCACATTATATGAGCATGTTATGCTTTGCAATGTTAATGAAATGGATAAGTGATCTACTAGTGGCACATGTGACAAAATGTTTACCATCCATTTTTACTGTGTTCAAACCTCTTAAAATTGAATTAGGTTCCCTAACATTTCTCTGTAATATACAGTAAACTAGTGTTTTTCCAATGTTGGAGCTGGCATAATACGGGAATGTTGTGTTTTGCAATGTTAATGACAATGGATTATTGATCTGCTAGTGGCACACATTAAAAAAAGTATACCAGCCATTTTAACAGTGATTATATACAGTCGTGGCCAAAAGTTTTGAGAATGACACAAATATACATTTTCACAAATTCTGCTGCCTTAGTTTGTATGATAGCAATTTGCATATACTCCAGAATGTTATGAAGAGTGATCAGATGAATTGCAATTAATTGCAAAGTCCCTCTTTGCCATGCAAATGAACTGAATCCCCAAAAAACATTTACACTGCATTTAAGCCCTGCCACAAAAGGACCAGCTGACATGTCAGTGATTCTCTCGTTAACACAGGTGTGAGTGTTGACGAGGACAAGGCTGGAGATCACTCTGTCATGCTGATTGAGTTCGAATAACAGACTGGAAGCTTCAAAAGGAGGCTGGTGCTTGGAATCATTGTTCTTCCTCTGTCAACCATGGTTACCTGCATTGCTTTGCACTAAAAGGGCTTCACAGGCAAGGATATTGCTGCCAGTAAGATTGCACCTAAATCAACCATTTATCGGATCATCAAGAACTTCAAGGAGAGCGGTTMAATTGTTGTGAAGAAGGCGCCCAAGAAAGTCCAGCAAGATCCAGGACCGTCTCCTAAAGTTGATTCAGCTGYGGGATCGGGGAACCACCAATACAGAGCTTGCTCAGGAATGGCAGCAAGCAGGTGTGAGTGCATCTGCACGCACAGTGAGGCAAAGACTTTTGAAGACTTTTGGCCTGGTGTCAAGAAGGGCAGCAAAGAAGCCACTTCTCTCCAGGAAAAACATCAGGGACAGACTGATATTCTGAAAAGGTACAGGGATTGGACTGCTGAGGACTGGGGTAAAGTCATTTTCTCTGATGAATCCCCTTTCTGATTGTTTGGGGCATCTGGAAAAAAGCTTGTCCGGAGAAGACAAGGTGAGTGCTACCATCAGTCCTGTGTCATGCCAACAGTAAAGCATCCTGAGACCATTCATGTGTGGGGTTGCTTCTCAGCCAAGGGAGTGGGCTCACTCACAATTTTTCCTAAGAACACAGCCATGAATAAAGAATGGTACCAACCCATCCTCCGAGAGCAATTTCTCCCAACCATCCAGGAACAGTTTGGTGACGAACAATGCCTTTTCCAGCATGATGGAGCAAAAGTGATAACTAAGTGGCTCGGGGAACAAAACATTGATATTTTGGGTCCATGGCCAGGAAACTCCCCAGACCTTAATCCCATTGAGAACTTGTGGTCAATCCTCAAGAGGCGGGTGGACAAACAAAAACCCACAAATTCTGACAAACTCCAAGCATTGATTATGCTAGAATGGGCTGCCATCAGTCAGGATGTGGCCCAGAAGTTAATTGACAGCATGCCAGGGCGGATTGCAGHGGTCTTGAAAAAGAAGGGTCAACACTGCAAATATTGACTCTTTGCATCAACTTCATGTAATTGTCAATAAAAGCCTTTGACACKTATGAAATGCTTGTAATTATACTTTAGTATTCCATAGTAACATCTGACAAAAATATCTAAAGACACTGAGGCAGCAGACTTTGTGGAAATTAATATGTGTGTCATTCTCAAAACTTTTGGCCACGACTGTATATATATTTGTTTTAACATAGGGGTCTGTAATATAACTACTTAAAAAATATATAAAGAATGTTGAGATAGACCAAGAGTATTTATTTAACACGTTTTAACATTTTAAATCTGTCTTTAATGAAATACAAACAAAAAAACACTTAGATGTTGTTGTGTGTGTTTGTGTACTGTTTGTATGTCATGACTGTACACACATCTTGATTTAATAATTTAACATTTGCTAAACAGCACCCCGGTTAGGCTACTGCAGCCTATGCAGCCTCACCCTAACCGTGATATCAAAGTATTTTTTTGATAAGGCGCGAAAATGAAATAAACGATTTGGTATAATTTGGTTATGAAAGATGAAATAAGTGTGCTTCAAACTGTTTGCTTGCAATGATTTGTAGCTATCGTTCGTCTATCTGTGCATGACAGTACATCCGACTGTTTCACAAACATAAAACACGCGATACCGTAAAGTGTTGAGCATTCACGCACACGAATTCAGGAGGAAATTGAAGAGTGTATGGCTTAACCGCGTTTTGGGTGTCGGCATAGGAGAGGGAACCAATTCTGCTGAAAATCTGTATCCCCCAGCAAGTGGTGTTTTTTTTCGTTGTTTCGCCCACCAAGCAATTCGTTTTTGTATGGAGGTCAATGAAAGAGTGTAGGGTTTGGTCAACAACAACAAAAAATGAATGGCTTAGTTGTTACGTGAGGTTTATTTGATCAAATAGAAGTTTCGTAACGCGTAAATTGTTACGAGTGTACTGATATAAGTAGAACWSGTGACATCCCGACAACTTTGAGAAAAAACAATATCACGTTGTTGTCTCGAGTGCCTATGCATATTCATGGYATGCGGCCAGTGAACGTAGCRTTTCTCTCCATTGAATACACGAGGTTGACGTCATCAAACCTCACAGAATATTTTAAAAAGATTACAATAATGAGAKGTATCCACCAACCCAAATGGTACACGGGAGCTAGACAGCCCTCCGTGCCGATTTGTGGACGACTGTTAGGGCGGAGAGACATGGATCCTGTCAGTATATCCATAATATTTGGTGTTGGCTCACTTGACTCTCCAAAAGCAGTTTTTGTTTTGTAAGAAAATAGGTAAAGTGAAGGTGATCGAACTACGTCGAGGGAGGAGCAGATTTTTTTTGTATATGACAATGAAATATTCTTATGATCAATGTAAATGTTTTTTACAGCTTCAATTATTACATATTCTCTCTGAAAAAGTACATTTTCAAAACTGTCTGCTCAGGCAAACTTGCGAACTGCTAAACTTGTAACCAATCGGAAATCTCGTACGTGTTCTGATTGGTTCCAGGTATATACCATGGCTGCTTCTATCTACCATGTAAACACAGCCTCTGATCTCCTGGCAGTGTGTTAATAGGAACTAACGTTAGCTCCCAACGACAGAAATAAGATATATATATATTTTTTTTAATTCAGTGTACTTGAAATATGCAGGATGCAATAGGAATGGTCTTGATCACGTAGCCTACTTGGTTAAATAAAGGTGGGGGGAAAAAACACGAAGAGGTAACTCCGTTGACCATTTAGCCAATTTATTGAAAGCTAGCCAAAGTTACAGTTGACAAGCTTAACGAGCTAGTTAATACTGTAAGTTAAACGTAATGTGCCTGCTCAGGAAACTAGTGTTTCATTAGTTATCTCTGTCAGTGAATTCAATGTTGAATCATGTTTTGGCATGATCGTCGTATTTCAAGTAACTAGCTGCAGGCTTAAAGTAACATTCAATCATATAATTTGCATAAAAACCCGAATAAAAGCATGTAGATGTAAAGGTGTGTGTGTCGTATGCTAGAATGGAGCTGCATATGCATATTAGCCAATATATATTGAATATCTTGCAATACGATCTTCTCTAAAAAATAATATGCTCTGCAATGAGAACCAGATGAGTTCTCAGAAAGCAGCTGCCCAATACCATGGTGGGCACGCATAATGTTGGAGTCATTGGAATATAAGGTATGGATAATGATAAAGAGCCTGTGGCATTATAGAAATAGCAGTTGGGAAATTATTGTTTGATTTTCAAATACTAAATGTTCAGTGAATGAGTATATTTAGGTGGTTTAAATGATTAACTTTCCTACTAACCTAAAAGTGGACGGTGCCAAAATCTTGCCAATTTATTTTGCTCTTATCCAGAGCAACTTACAGTAGCGAGTGCATACATTACATTATTTTTTAAATCTGAACTGGCCCCCCATGGGAATTGAACCCACAACCCTGGCGTTGCAAGCTCTATGCTCTACCAACTGAGCGACACATAACCTACTAACTACGGGATTTCTACTAAGTATGACTGAGTGTGAGACATGTTTTCCATAATGTACAGTCCATGCACATACATTCAAAAAAAGAACACCATCACAAATAGTGTTTCACCATTTGAGTACAGAGACAAATAGCAAAGGTGTCTCTCAGGCAGTATTTTTAGTATCTAAATATAGTTTAACCTAACAATCAATGTATATCAAGTGCAGTGGAGGGCACAATCTTACAATGCTGCAGTCCAGAAATGAGAGCTTTACCATCTATGTCAAAAGCCTGGGCCTCTGATGGAGACTGTAAAACTGTCAACACATGCTTCAGTATTCCTCCTCTTCTAGGAGTGTGTGTACCCTGGCCCCATAGTCGTACTGAAAGGATCCCACCCTGGTCACCAATGTAGCTGACCAATGTTGTGAGAGACAAGTGCCTTAGCAGAATGCTTGTGTGGTCCAGAGACAATAACTCTACCATCTATGGGAAAAGCCTGTGCTCCTGATGGGGACAATGTGTTTGTTTGTAGGTTTGTTACCTATTAAACTGATTCTACATTGAATAGTCTTTGAGATGCTCAAACAAGGATGTGTATCTGTAGTTGGTGTTCTTCAACTCTAAAATCCACTAGACTAAGACAATCCACACAAAAAAAGACAACAGGAAAATGCATATGTGGTCTCAATGTCTAAATAGGGACAGCAGGTCTAGTTCAACCTGCTGTAGGATGGTTCTCCTCACAGGTGAATGAATCAGCTCATGCTTGGTGGGGAGCTGGACACAGGAGAGCTGAAAAGAAAATGCAAGACAAAAGTGAGAGACAATKAATCAAATAAATCACAGCAAAACATGTAACTTAGTTTGAGCTAGAAAATGAACATCCTGACAGTCTGAGGCAGGGTGCTCTGCAATCATCCTACCCCAACTATTGACAGGAAATATGTAATTTCTTATTTGTTAGTATGAAGGAAATTACTGGTTCCTGCCTTGATGACTGTATTAGCTTTACACTACTTGTCCTATATATTTTTGTAGTCTTAAATTATTACTTGGAATAAACTGATAGCTAAAACGCTCCTTGTCCCGGGAATGACGACTTGTTTGCTAGTGATTAAATCCAGAGAGGAAGAGAGGCTCAACTCGGCGGGAAATCAGTCTCCCTCCAGCAGGTGCCATTGTTTTGGTTGTTTCGCCCAATGAGCAAGGAGTTTTGTACAGAGGTCAATAAAAACGATTGGCTTACTTTCTACTTGAGGTTCGGATATATGTTTTGTCGTGCTTAATTCGTTACATGTGTAATTATATAAGTAGAACACGTGACATCCCGGCAACTTTGAGAAAAAAACACTTTATATCGGAGATGGCTATGTGTATTCATGGTATGAGGCTAGTAGATGGGTTGGCTGACAACGTCACGAAAACGATGTATGTACTTCCATGGGAAAGCCTGTTGTGATTCTGGATGGTCCGATTTCTGGCAAGAAGGACAAGAAACTACAATGTGGCTCGTTTCATCTTGTTATTGATACCATGTCTTGTTTTGACCAATTTCATGTCAATGCTAATTGTAACTAACTACTCCTCGCTAGCTACATTACTATTGGTATTTTAATACTAAGGTTGCTGCGTTGGGATTCATGTTACAGCTTGCATTGATGGTATCACGTTTCTATAACTAAATAGTTAGATTACAAGTACAATAAATACTTTACCTGATAACGTTTGTCGGATGGAGAACCCTCTCCAGCTTTCAAAAACGGTGTGTGTTTAATACCTTGGATAAGGAGAACGTGAAAATGGCAGACTTGATCAGCAGAGATGGGTCGTCACCACAGCCACAAAGTCAAAGACAGGCTAAAAGCTTCCAATAGAAATCCCCAATCACGCTTGTAGGCGATGTCATGGCGACCTTGGCTATCTAAGCGCATACGTGGCAATACTGCCTCCCGCTGGATGCAATAATACATTCATAAGATAATTTATGAATAAGATAACCAACAACAAGATCTCTCTAGAGGGAAATTCTTCTGGAATGCATATATTATGAGGGGAAAAAACGACATTCTTACAACTCTATCATAGGTTTGTACAACTGTCACCTCTGGCCTATATTTTAGGTACTTTAACTTTTGAAAATCAATTCTTGTGTGTTTTTATTATTTTTACTTTTAATGTTATGTTATGTTTCTTCAGAGAATATATAACGTTACGTGTCGTAACGTCCTATATATTTTTGTTATTGTATTATAATTATACATTTTATATTAATAAAAATAAGAAAAAATATTGTGGTAATGGGTTGTCTTTTCGAACTTAGCTTGCAATCTTCTCATGATGTTTGCCCTTACTCATAGTTACTTGTCTTAACCCAAAATAGGTTTTACCAATAGCTGCATTGTTTTTAAAATGTAATGTAGACAAACACATTGAAACATCTTGAGATACATTTTTATTTCAAAATCCACAAGTAAAACATCACAGTTTCACAAAATGTTCACAGATATTTCACATTTTGAAATTGGCTGGACATTTCAGCCACACTCGTTGCTGACAGGTGTATAAAATCGAGCACACAGCCATGCAAACTCCATAGACAAACATTGGTAGTAGACTAGCCTTACTGAGGAGCTCAGTGACTTTCAACGTGGCATCGTCATAGAATGCCACCTTTCCAACAAGTCAGTCCGTCAAATTTCTGACCTGCTAGAGCTGCCCGTCAACTGTAAGTGCTGTTATTGTGAAGTGGAAACGTCTATTAGCACAATAACTGTTCGTCGGGAGCTTCATGAAATGGGTTTCCATGGCCGCAAGCCTAGTATCACCATGTGCAATGCCATGCGTCGGCTGGAGTGGTGTAAAGCTCGTCGCCGTTGGACTCTGGAGCAGTGGAAACGCATTTCCTGGAGTGAACTGGCAGTCTGACGGACGAATCTGGGTTTGGCGGATGCCAGGCGAACGCTACCTGCCCCAATGCATAGTGCCAACTGTAAAGCTTGGTGGAGGGGGAATAATTGTCTGGGGCTGTTTTTCATGGTTCAGACCCCTTAGTTCCAGTCAAGGGAAATCTTAACGCTATGGCATACAATGACATTCTAGAAGATTCTGTGCTTTCAACTTTGTGGCAACAGTTTGGGGAAGGCCCTTTCCTGTTTCAGCATGACAATGCCCCCGTGCAAAGCAAGGTCCATACAGAAATGGTTTGTCGAGATCGGTGTGGAAGAACTTGACTAGCCTGCACAGAGCCCTGACCTCAACCCCATCGAACACCTTTGGGATGAATTGGAATCACCAAACATCAGTGCCCGACCTCACTAATGCTCTTCTGGCTGAATGGAAGCAAGTCCCCGCAGCAATGTTCCAACATCTAGTGGAAAGTCTTACCAGAATAGTGGAGGCAGTTATAGCAGCAAACTCCATATTAGTGCCCATCATTTTGGAATGAGATGTTCRACGAGCATGTGTCCACATTCTTTTGATCATCTAGTGTAACTTCAACCCTGTTTCTTTATTTGGAACTTACTATAGCAATTTATTTATTTAACATCTTGAGGAAGAGACATGTTTTTATTAAGTTGAACTCTTTATGACAGAATGTTAAAATTAAGTTAAATAAATGTTACACGACTCAGTTGGTGGAATGACCTGCACTCATTCCTCTTCCCTTCTGCCCTAGGCTCCTTGCCATCTCAAGCCACACTCAGTTTGGCAAACATACAGTGCCTTCAGAAAGTATTCATACCCCTTATACTTATTCCACATTTTGTTGTGTTACAGCCGGAATTCAACATTTATTGAAAAAAAAATGTCTCACCCATCTATTCACAATAGCCCATAATTACAAAGTGAAAACATGTTTTTAGAAATGTTTGCACATTTATTAAACATGAAATACAGAAATATCTAATTTCTTATTTTTTATTTATTTCACCTTTATTTAACCAGGTAGGCTAGTTGAGAACAAGTTCTCATTTACAACTGCGACCTGGCCGAGATAAAGCACAGCAGTGCGACACAAACAACAACGCAGTTACACATGGAATAAACAAACATACAATCAAATCAAATTTTATTTGTCACATACACATGGTTAGCAGATGTTAATGCGAGTATAGCGAAATGCTTGTGCTTCTAGTTCCGACCATGCAGTAATATCTAACAAGTATTCTAACAATTTCACAACAACAAAGGAATGAATAAGAATATGTACATATAAATATATGGATGAGCGATGGCCGAACGGCATAGGCAAGATACAGTAGATGGTATACAGTATATACAGTGGGGCAAAAAAGTATTTAGTCAGCCACCAATTGTGCAAGTTCTCCCACTTAAAAAGATGAGAGAGGCCTGTCATTTTCATCATAGGTACACTTCAACTATGACAGACAAAATGAGAAAAAAAATCCAGAAAATCACATTGTAGGATTTTTAATGAATTTATTTGCAAATTATGGTGGAAAATAAATATTTGGTCAATAACAAAAGTTTCTCAATACTTTGTTATATACCCTTTGTTGGCAATGACAGAGGTCAAACGTTTTCTGTAAGTCTTCACAAGGTTTTCACACACTGTTGCTGGTATTTTGGACCATTCCTCCATGCAGATCTCCTCGAGAGCAGTGATTGTTTGGGGCTGTTGCTGGGCAACACGGACTTTCAACTCCCTCCAAAGATTTTCTATGGGTGAGATCTGGAGACTGGCTAGGCCACTCCAGGACCTTGAAATGCTTCTTACGAAGCCACTCCTTCGTTGCCCGGACGGTGTGTTTGGGATCATTGTCATGCTGAAAGACCCAGCCACGTTTCATCTTCAATGCCTTGCTGATGGAAGGGTTTTCACTCAAAATCTCACGATACATGGCCCCATTCATTCATTCCTTTACACGGATCAGTCGTCCTGGTCCCTTTGCAGAAAAACAGCCCCAAAGCATTGATCTTTCCACCCCCATGCTTCACAGTAGGTATGGTGTTCTTTGGATGCAACTCAGCATTCTTTGTCCTCCAAACACGCCGAGTTGGCTGGCCCTCGCTTCATATTCATTGCCAAACCCACTGGCTCCAGTCATCTACAAGTTTTTGCTAGGTAAAGCCCCGCCTTATATCAGCTTACTGGTCACCATAGCGCACCCACCCGTAGCACGCGCTCCAGCAGGTATGTTTCACTGGTCACCCCCAAAGCCAATTCCTACTTCGGCCGCCTTTCCTTACAGTTCTCTGCTGCCAATGACTGGAACGAACTGCAAAAATCACTGAAGCTGGAGACTCATATCTCCTGACTAGCTTTAAGCACCAGCTGTCAGAGCAGCTCACAGATCACTGCACCTGTACATAGCTCATCTGTAATAAACCACCCAACTACCTCATCCCCATACTGTTATTTATTTTGCTCCTTTGCACCCAGTATCTCTACTTGCACACTCATCTTCTGCACATTTATCATTCCAGTGTTTAATTGCTATATTGTAATTATTTCGCCACTATGGCCTATTTATTGCCTTACCTCCCTTATCCTACCTCATTTGCACACATTGTATATAGACTTTTTCTATTGCATTATTGACTGTATGTTTGTTTATTCCATATGTAACTCTGTTGTTGTTGTTTGTGTTCACACTGCTTTGCTTTATATTGGCCAGGTCGCAGTTGTAAATGAGAACTTGTTCTCAACTAGCCTACCTGGTTAATACATTTTAAAAATCTGTGAAAGAGAACAGTTAAAAATATACACTTGTTTTCCCCAACATATCATAAACACACCTATGGCCAGGGTGAATCCATGGACAAGACAACACTTACTGCCATGGTGACC
The DNA here is from genome assembly GCF_002910315.2 of Salvelinus sp. IW2-2015. NCBI lineage: Eukaryota > Metazoa > Chordata > Actinopteri > Salmoniformes > Salmonidae > Salvelinus > Salvelinus sp. IW2-2015. Next base: position 5,967,604 of record NC_036863.1, on the reverse strand, counting down.
TACTTTCCTTGTTTGGATATTTGCTGTTGAACCATGTCCATAGATAACAAGACAATTGGCTTCTTAGCGGGACTGATGAGTTAGATGACATGTGTAACAGCACACATTATCCACTAGAGGGTGCTCCTGATCCAGAAGTGATTAGGGAGGTGACTAGTAGCCTATGGCACCAGAACATGAGACAATGATCACAATCACAACATACTGTAAGAATGGATTCAAATCCGTTCCAACACCCGCACATCTCCTACACCATCTCCTGGTTACTGTTTATTTTCTTTTGAGATCACATTTGGAACAACTTGCCAAAATTACAGATAAAGATATCATGACACCCTTATTGTGAAACGAAGAGTATCTCAACAATACATCACTATTTCTCAACAGCGTCCCCCTGAGCAAGTACTAGTTAAACAGTTAGAATGAACCAGGATGGACTATATACTGACTTATCCAATGCCATCTATGCTCAGACATTTGACAGAGTGTTTCTGGCATGGTTAAATGGGAAGAGACTATGTTGTAGTGGTGGCAGGACTCCTAGGGAAGAAGGAAGGAGGGAGGTGGGATGAAGAAGGAGTGAAAAGGAAAAGGGGAGTATAGAGAGAGATATGATGACCTGTGTGTGTAGTTCTCTGTAATGTCTACTCAGCTTCACATCATTAATTGCCTCATCCCTGTACACTAACCACATCCCCCTGCTCCCTCCCCTGACCAACATCTCTCTATCTCCCTTCCTTTGTCTCTCTCCCTTTGTCTCTCTCCCTCTTTCTTTCTTTCTCTCCCTCTCTCTCTCTCCCTTTCTTTCTCTCTCTCTCTCTCCCTTTCACTCTCCCCCCGCTCTCTCTTTGTCTCATGAGAGGGACCTTGCAGAGTTTCTTGATGAAAGCCAGTCAGACGATTTTTATTCCACCTGGAGAAGCCAATGCTCAGCTCGTTGCTCAGTTCTTAAGAGAATTCCCGTTGCGTCTATTCTCAAACTTTAGTAATAACCCCCGTTTATGGGCTCCCTCATTCATGGTCCCTACATTTGGAGGCAACACTAGACATGAGTCATATGGAATAACACTTACAGGACCTTTTTTCTTMTTCTTTTATTAAAGACGACCGCTGCGGAGACCAGAAGGGCTTTCCCCCGGCGACGCCTCTGTTCTGAAAACATGTGGCCTGGGAATAATTGGGTTACAGCTCTAAATAATCAAATCAGTTGGGCTCCGTAAAGGCAATGACTCCATTTAGCTGCTCTCTCTTGTTCTCCTGCTGCTGCTGCTGCTTTTGCCCCGTCCATCTAGGGCTCAGCATCACAATAAGGCTCTGAAGGACATCCAGATGAGAAAGTGGAACGTGATAGGAGTGTTAACGTACTAACCCACATTCAGCAGCTACAAATAGAGTATGGCCCTCTCTTCGCCTGGCTGGGACTGTACTCCTGGAACCTTCTTAACAATGTCTGGCTAGCTAGAGTAATACTCATTTTATATACATTTGATGGAAAATGATATTCATTCTTTCCATTTTAGGATCATGGTTGAGAGAAATGACTAGGTCTGTGTTCTAAATGGCACCCTATTCCCTTTATAGTGCACCTCATTTTGACCAAGGCACGTAGAGTTCTTGTCAGAAGTAGTGCACTATATAGTGTATAATTAGCAATAAGGCCCAAGGATGTGTGGTACATGGCCAATATACCACGGCTAAGGGTTGTTCTTAGGAACGACACAACGCGGAGTATATTGGCCATATACCACAAACCCAGAGGTGCCTTATTGCTATTATAAACTTGTTACCAACATAATTAGAGCAGTAAAAATAACTGTTTTGTTATACCCGTGGTATACTGTCTGATATACTACAGCTGTCAGCCAATCAGCATTCAGCGCTCAAACCACCCAGAGTATAATAGAGAATAAAGTGCCATTTGGGTTCCATACTGGATGTCTGGCTACTTCTGGGTCGTCGCCACAGTTAAACCTGTCATTCATCTGGGTCGTCTCCACAGTTAAACCTGTCATTCTTCTGGGTCGTCTCCACAGTTAAACCTGTCATTCATCGGGTCGTCGCACAGTTAAACCTGTCATTCATCTGGGTCGTCTCCACAGTTAAACCTGTCATTCTTCTGGGTCGTCTCCACAGTTAAACCTGTCATTTTTCTGCGTCGTCTCCACAGTTAAACCTGTCATTCTTCTGGGTCGTCTCCACAGTTAAACCTGTTATTCTTCTGGGTCGTCTCCACAGTTAAACCTGTCATTCTTCTGGGTCGTCTCTGTTTTGTCTTCTTTATGGGAGCAGTCTGTCTCCTGATGGAGTTCATATTGACTTCAGTGTCAGAGGGCGGTGGTTGGTCAGCATATACCAGCCAATCCAATGCTTGTGTTCCATTCCAAGAACACGCCAAGAGGGCCTTCCTGTCATACGTCACAATCTCTCCATCAATTTAAACAGGCCTGCTGCCGGTCCCAGCCCTCCCTCCCTCGCCCTTCCCACTGGACATATTATTTGTTTGGAGTCTGTCTTGTTAGCTGTAAGTAGATAGTGGGTTCAAGGTCCAGAGGCATTGTAATGGACGTGGCCGTGCACATACTGAAGTAAGTAGCCAGTGGCCAGACTAACTCACCACTTCTCAGGGCCATTGAGACAACGAGGCCTCTTATCACCAACAAAGGGTAGTTGATCACTGAAGTCTTTACAGTTTCCCCACCACCCATCCATGGAGAGCAGGAGAGGCTTGGGGAAAATCATGTGGGGGAAAAAGGTTGACTTCACCAGACTGCCACATACAGTACGAGCAGCAGAACAACCTTACTTCACCTTTAAGTTAGTCTGCCTCCCAAATGGTATCATATTCCCTTTATAGTTCACTAACTTTGACCAGTACTATAAAGGGAATAGGGTGCCATTTGGGATGCAGTATTATGCTCCTGACATTTATATTTGTATTTATTATGGATCCTCATTAGCTGCTGCCTACTCTTCCTGGGGTCCGGCAAAATTAAGGCAGTTATACAATTTTAAAAACATTACAATTTCATTACAGATTTCACAACACACTAAGTGTGTGCACTCAGGCCCATACACAACTACCACATATCTACAACGCAAAACCCATGTGTACGTGTGTGTAAAGTGCGTATCTTATCATGTGTGTGTATGCATGTGTCTGTGCATATGTTTGTGTTACTTCACAGTCCCCGCTGTTCCATAAGGTGTATTTTTAACTGCTTTTAAAATCTGATTCTACTGCTGCATCAGTTACCTGATGTGGAATAGGGTTACATGTAGTCATGGCTCTATGTAGTACTGTACGCCTCCCACAGTCTATTCTGGACTTGGGGACTGTGAAGGGACTTCTGGTGGCATGTCTTGTGGGGTATGCATGGGTGCCTGAGCTTTGTGCTTCTTATTTAAAACATACAGTTCAGTACTTTCAGCTTGTCAACACCTTACAAAAACAAGTAATGAGGAAGTCACTCTCTCTTCCACTTTGAGCCATGAGAGATTGACATGTAAGTCATTAATGTTAGCTCTCCATGTACTTTTATGGGCCAGCCATGCTGCCCTGCTGAACTGTTATAATGGCGCCGAAGGAGATGGCTGCCGTTTTACGATCCCGTAACAATTGTGCTATTGTGTATGTTTTTCCGCGTTATTTGTAACTTATTTTGTACATAATGTTTCTTCTACCGTGTCTTATGACCTGAAAAGAGCTTCTTGATATCAGTGCAGTGATTACTCACCCCATACTGGAGGAATTCTTCTTCTTCAACGAGTCGGACGGGAAGGATTTACTTCGGACACCTGACAGGGTCCTCATCCCCGTCATTCGCAGGAGGAAATATTGTGGACGACGGTCCGGGTGCCTTGTAAGGATCCGTCGCCTAGAGGGTAATCTACATTTACCAACTCTCCTACTAGCCAATGCACAATCAATCGATAATAAAAATAGATTAACTACAAGCACATATGGGACATTAAAAACTGTAATGTCTTATGTTTCACCGAGTCATGGCTGAACGACGACATGATTAACATACCGTTGGAGGGTTTTAAGCTTTTTTGGCAGGATAGAACAGCAGCCTCTGGTAAGACAAGGGGCGGCGGCCTATGTATATTTGTAAACAACATCTGATGCACGAAATCTAAGGAAGTCTCAAGGTTTTGCTTGCCTGAGGTAGAGTATCTCATGATAAGCTGTAGACCACACTATTTACCAAGAGAGTTTACATCTATATTTTTCATAGCTGTCTATATACCACCGCAGACCGATGCTAGCACTAAGACCGCACTCGATGAGCTGTATACCGCCATAAGCAAACAGGAAAACACTCATCCAGAAGAGGAGCTCCTAGTGGCCGAGAACTTCAATGCTGGGAAACTCAAATCCGTTGTACCTAATCTCTACCAGCATGTTAAATGTGTAACCAGAGGGGGAAAAAACTCAAGACCACCTTTACTCCACACACAGAGACACGTACAAAGCTCTCCCTCGCCCTCCATTTGGCAAATCTGACCATAATTCTATCCTCCTGATTCCTGCTTACAAGCAAAATCTAAAGCAGGAAGCACCAGTGACTCATCAATAAGATCACTATCAATAAGATCAAGATCACAGATGAAGCAGATGCTAAGCTACAGGACTGTTTTGCTAGCACAGACTGGAATATTTTCCGGGATTCTTCCGATGTCATTGAGGAGTACACTGTCTTCATCAATAAGTGCATCGATGACAGCATCCCCGCAGTGAAGTATGTACATACCCCAACCAGAAGCCATGGATTACAGGCAGCATCCACTGAGCTAAAGGGTAGAGCTGACGCTTTCAAGGAGCAGGACTCTAACCCGGAAGCTTATAAGAAATCCCGCTATACCCTCCGACGAACCATCAAACAGGCAAAGCTACACCGGCTCCGACACTCGTCGGATGTGGCGGAGCTTGCAAACTATTACAGACTACAAAGGGAAACACAGCCGTGAGCTGGCCAGTGACACAAACCTACCAAACGAGCTAAATTACTTCTATGCTCGCTTCGAGGCAAGAATCACTGATACATGCATGAGAGCACCAGCTGTTCCGGACGACTGTGTGATCATGCTCTCCGAGCCAATGTGAGTAAGACCTTTAAACAGGTCAACATTCACAAGGCCGCAGAGCCAGACGGATTACCAGGACGTGTACTGTGAGCATGCACTGACCAACTGGCAAGTGTCTTCACTGACATTTTAAACCAGTCCCTGACTGAGGTTGTAATACCAACATGTTTCAAGCAGACCACCATAGTCCCTCTGCCCAAAAACACAAAGATAACCTGCCTAAATGAAGACCGACCCGTAGCACTCATGTCTGTAGCCATGAAGTGCTTTGAAAGGCTGGTCATGGCTCACATCAACACCATTATCCCAGAAACCCTAGACCCACTTAAATTTGCATACCGCCCCAACAGATCCACAGATGATGCAATCTATATTGCACCTAACACTGCCCTTTCCCACCTGGACAAAAGGAATACCTATGTGAGAATGCTATTCATTGACTACAGCTTAGCGTTCAACAACATAGTGCCCTCAAAGCTCATCACTAAGCTAAGGACCCTGGGACTAAACACCTCTCTCCGCAGCTGGATCCTGGACTTCCTGACGGGCCGCCCCCAGGTGGTAAGGGTAGGTAACAACACATCTGCCACGCTGATCCTCAACACAGGGGCCCCTCAGGGGTGCGTGCTCAGTCCCATCCTGTACTCCCTGTTCACTCATGACTGCATGGCCAGGCATGACTCCAACACCATCATCAAGTTTGCCGATGACACAACAGAGGTAGGCCTGATCACCGACAACGATGAGACAGCCTATAGGGAGGAGGTCAGAGACCTCGCAGTGTGCTGCCAGGACAACAACCTCTCCCTCAATGTGAGCAAGACAAAAGAGATGATTGTGGACTACAGGAAAAGGAGGACTGAGCATGCCCCCATTCGCATTGACAGGGCTGTAGTGGAACAGGTTGAGAGCTTCAAGTTCCTTGGTGTCCACATCACCAACAAACTATCTTGGTCCAAACACATTAAGACAGTCGTGAAGAGGGTATGACAAAGCATATTCCCCCTCAGGAGACTGAAAAGATTTGTCATGGGTCCTCAGATCCTCAAAAGGTTCTACAGCTGCACCATCGAGAGCATCCTGACTGGTTGCATCACTGCCTGGTATGGCAACTACTTGGCCTCTGACCTCAAGTCACTATAGAGGGTAGTGCGTACGGCCCAGTACATCACTGGGGCCAAGCTTCCTGCCATCCAGGACCTCTATACCAGGCGGTGTCAGAGGAAAGCCCTAAAAATTGAGACTCCAGCCACCCTAGTCATAGACTGTTCTCTCTGCTACAACACGGCAAGCGGTACCGGAGCACCAAGTCTAGCTCCAAAAGGCTTCTTAACAGCTTCTACCCCCAAGACATAAGACTCCTGAACAGCTAATCAAAAGGCTACCCAGACCCTTCTTTTACGCCGCTGCTACTCTCTGTTTATAATCTATGCATAGTCACTTTAACTCTACCTACATGTACATATAACCTCAATTACCTCGACTAACCGGTTCCCCCGCACATTGACTCTGTACCGGTACCCCGTGTACGTAGCCTCGCTTGTTATTTTACTGCTGCTGTTTAAATATTTGTTACTTTTATTTTCAATTTTTTTTTACTTATCTATTTTTTGCTTAACACTTTTTTATTTTATTTTCTTAATAAAATAAAATATTTTCTTTAGGGCTTGTAAGTAAGCATTCCCCTGTAAGGTCTACACCTGTTTTATTCGGCGCATGTGACAAATACAATTTGATTTGATTTGTTCTTAGCCAACTGCAATTTTCCCAAGTCCCTGTTTGTGGCACCTGACCACACAACTGAACAGTAGTCTAGGTGCGACAAAACCAGGGCCTGTAGGACCTGCCTTGTTGATTGTGTTGTTAAGAATGCAGAGCAGTGCTTTATTATGGACAGACTTCTACCCATCTTAGCTAATGATGTATCAATATGTTTTGACCATGACAGTTTACAATCCAGGGTTACTCCAAGCAGTTAAGTCACCTCAACTTGCTCAATTTCCACATTATTCATTACGAGATGTAGTTGAGGTTTAGGGTTTTAGTTTTGGAAATATTTAGGACTATTTAGGACTAACTTATTCCTTGCTACCAATTCCGAAACTAACTGCAGTTCTTTGTTAAGTGTTGTCATGCTCACTCATTTCACCACGGCCAGCAATGTGTTTCAAGTCACGTCTCCAAACGTGTCCCAGTCAATAACTTATTCACACAGCAGTGTCTGGGAAAACAGAGGAGCCAGTGTATAGTGGCCACCCAAATTGACCCCTTGAATGCATAATTAGACCTTAGAAGCAGTAGCATTACGTCACTAAGTCCCAAATGACACCCTATGTTCAAAAGTAGTGAACTAGGTAGAGAATAGGGAGCCATTTGTGACACAGCCTTTGTAGGAAAGGCCTTTGACTGAATCAACATCCAAATGGTCTTGTGTCACCATGGATACAGAGCTAATAGCCAACTGGCAGAGAGCAGTGGAGCTGCCTCTCTCCTCTGAAACCATGGAGTTGACTAGAAAACAAGTAGTGCCCACATTGGCAGGTTTCTTCTCTCTGGCATTGGCTTCTATGGTCTGCTGCTGTGTCAGTGTTCATGGTGAAAACACCAAAGTAACTTCAAACCGTTCATTAGAGCACAACGTTCAGATGACCAAAGACAAGTCGGGTATTAGACATTGGTGGATTCCTTTTTGGCTCACGGATGGTTATATTTTGAGGCAGGGAACTTCAATCAACATGGTTAAAGTGGGTGTGGGAGGGAGGTAGATAGGGTGTGGATGTTGGTTATCCACACATGCTTTATGAGAAACACACACACAAAGCTGAAATGCTTAGCACAGCCCTATGCCTTGTACTGCCATACAGTATTTAAGTGTGTCATGGTGTAATAAATCCAGTGGCAATTTTTTTGAAGGTGATGCATGCAAGCAAAGCCACTACACAACACTAAACAATACATTAATTGTACTATAACAGTGACAAACGGTGCCCACAAACTGTTAGGGCATAAATAAAGCTGTCCCAACAGCAGAGTCCCAACAGCAGTCCCAACACCTTACCACTGCTACACCTGCCTATCAGCGGAACCTTGTCTGGCAGAGAAACAGTTCCTTCAGCCTCATTTACTGCCTTCAAAAAAAACTAAGCTGATATGGCTGACTTGCTTAAACAAATGTCGTTTCTACTGACAATTGAGATGCACAAACTATGGCATAAGGGGACAACGAGCGGATAAAAAAAATGGCGCCGGAAGAAATGGCAGCAGTTTTACGGGCGCCCAACCAATGGTGCTATTATTTCGTTTTTTTGGTGTTATTTGTAACTTATTTTTTACATAATGTTTCTACCACCATATCTTACAGCAAAAAAGAGTTTCTGGATATCAGGACAGCGATCACTCACCTCGGATTAGACTGAGAGCTTCTGGATATCAGGACAGCGATCACTCACGAGATAGCTTATCTCGATTAGACTGAGAGCTTCTGGATATCAGGACAGCGATCACTCACCTCGGATTAGACTGAGAGCTTCTGGATATCAGGACAGCGATCACTCACCTGTGTGTTCAATAAAGACATGAAAATGTATAATTGTTTGTGTTATTAGTTTAAGCAGATTGCGTTTGTCTATTGTTGTGACCTAGATGAAGATCAGATCAAATTTGATGACCAATTTATGCAGAAATCCAGGTAATTCCAAAGGGTTCACATACTTTTTCTTGCCACTGTACATATCTCCCTGGCATATTACATAATTTATGCACCTTGTTGTGCTGTGCTCACTTGAACAGGAAGCTGGTCCTTCAAGGGCAATTTTTTAAATCAAACTTTATCATCAAARTCTGGCATTCTCTGGATTTATGGTGCTTTCAAGGCAGCTGGGAACTCACAAAAAAACTAGTTTGGGCCTCCCGSGTGGCGCAGTGGTCTAAGGCACTGCATCGCAGTRCTAGCTGTGCCACCAGAGACTTTGGGTTCGAGCCCAGGCTCTGTYRCRGCCGGCCGCGACCGGGAGGTCCATGGGGCGACGCACAATTGGCCTAGCGTCGTCCGGGTTAGGGAGGGTTTGGCCGGTAGGGATATCCTTGTCTCATCGTGCACTAGCGACTCCTGTGGCGGGCCGGGTGCAGTGCACGCTGACCAGGTTGCTAGGTGTACGGTGTTTCCTCCGACACATTGGTGCGGCTGGCTTCCGGGTTGGATGTGCGCTGTGTTAAGAAGCAGTGCGGCTTGGTTGGGTTGTGTTTCGGAGGACACATGGCTCTTGACCTTCGTCTCTCCCGAGCCCGTACGGGAGTTGTAGCATTGAGACAAGACAGTAACTACTAACAATTGGATACCACGAAATTGGGGAGAAAAAGGGGGTAAAAAAAAAACAAAAAAAACAAAACAAGTTTGAATCATGATGACGTCAGTGATCTTCAAGTCATAGCTCTAAAAAGAGGCCTGACTTACAATTCCGAGTTGGATGACCGTTCAAAACGTATTTTCCCAGTCTGAGCTAGTTCTCAGCTGTCTTGAACTCACTGAAGTCAGATTTCTCAGTTCTGAGTTAACAGTTGTTTTGAGCGTGACAGAAATCATACTGGATTGACAGCATGGCCAATGTTGAATGTTTAAAATTTTAAGCTTGGAAAAGAGAACCTTAAACCAAGAATTGGGACCACACACCCACTCCACTGAATAGCAGGCTCGTGATTGCTTTGCAATGCTTGCAGTTAAGTCACTGATTCCTTCCAAACCACTCATTGTTGAATTTCCAACTTGTTTATGTCCAATGGATGATGAGCACCGATAGGTTTAATCTATAATTACTCTTCATATGACAAGGATTAAAAAAGATTTACCAGTAGATTGTCGACTTGATTCATGATGATGACTGCTAGCTAAGATTTTGAAAGTATGATGTTGACATGATCAGTCCAATCAAAGCTACCGTAGATACAGTATAACGTGATTTTACATCATACTATCGGTGGCCAATGACCTTGAGCCTTCTTGGATGGGCACTTCTAATGTAACTCTATAGCAGTCCCCATGAGTGACAGAACACTGAGCCAATCACAGCGCAACTAGAGAACATTACCGACCCCTACGCTCCATATTTTCCGTTGGCTGCCCCACCACCACAGAAAGCACTGAGCTAGACTGAAAACCCTGCATGTTGGAGCTGCCTTACTCAAGAAAGCAAAAAAACAGACCATGAGACTTTATTAACTCAATGATAATTATTATTATTTCTACATTGTTTGCAAACTGATATGTGACACGTACTAATGCCAAAATAACATGCAAAAGAGACAACCCAAAAAAATCTATAAATATATACATGTACAGTACCAGTCAAAAGTTTGGACACATCTACTCATTCAATGGTTTTTCTTTATTTTTACTATTTTCTACATTGTAGAAAAATAGTGAAGACATCAAAACTAAGAAACAACACATATGGAATCATGTAGTAACTAAAAAAGTGTTAAATCGAAATATATTCTGGATTCTTCAAAGTAGCCACCCTTTGCCTTGATGACATCTTTGCACACTCTTGGCATTCTCTCAACCAGCTTCATGAGGAATCCTGGAGGTGTGTTTTGGGTCATTGTCCTGTTGAAAAACAAATTATAGTCCCACTAAGCGCTAACCAGATGGGATGGCGTATCGCTGCAGAATGCTGTGGTGGCCATGCTGGTTAAGTGTACCTTGAATTCTAAATAAATCACAGACAGTGTCACCAGCAAAGCACACCCACACCATCACACCTCCTCCTCCGTGCTTCACGGTGGGAACCACACATGCAGATATCATCCATTCACCTACTCTGCGTCTCACAAAGACACGGCGGTTGGAACCAAAAATCATTAATTTGGACTCATCAGACGAAACGACAGATTTCCACTGGTCTAATGTCCATTGCTTGTGTTTCTTGGCCCAAGTAAGTCTCTTCTCATTATTGGTGTCTTTTAGTAGTGGTTTCTTTGCAGCAATTCGACCATGAATGCCTGATTCACGCAGTCTCCTCTGAACAGTTGATGTTGAGATGTGTCTGTTACTTGAACTCTGTGAAGCATTTATTTGGGCTGCAATTTATGTGGCTGGTAACTGTAATTAACTTATCCTCTGCAGCAGAGGTAACTCTGGTTCTTCCTTTCCTGTGGCGGTCCTCATGAGAGCCAATTTCATCATAGCGCTTGATGGTTTTTGCGAATGCACCTGAAGAAACTTTCAAAGTTATTGACATTTTCTGCATTGACTGACCTTCATGTCTTAAAGGAATGATGGTCTGTCGTTTCTCTTTACTTGTGAGCTGTTCTTGCCATAATATGGACTTGGTCTTTTACCAAATAGGACTATCTTCTGTATACCACCCCCACCTTGTCACAACATAACTGATTGGCTCAAACGCATTAAGAAGGAAAGAAATTCCACTATTTAACTTTTAACAAGGCACACCTGTTAATTGAAATGCATTCCAGGTGACTACCTCATGAAGCTGGTTGAGAGAATGCCAAGAGTGTGCAAAGCTGTCATCAAGGCAAAGGGTGGCTAATTTGAAGAATCTAAAATCTAAAATAGATTTTGATTTGTTTAACACTTTTTTGGTTACGGCATGATTCATATGTGTTAATTCATAGTTGATGTCTTCACTATTTTTCTCCAATGTAGAAAATAGTCCCCACAAAAATGAACTTGAGTAGGTGTGTCCAAACGTTTGACTGGTACTTTTGCTCTGCCCCACCTGCCCTGAACGACGGGTCGCCAATGAATGAATCCCCCAGAAACTCTTGATCTATAATCCCTGTTCTGCTGTTCATTTACTATGCATTGTATGATTGCAACATGGACACAAAATATTTCCATGTCTTCCAACCATGATACAGTATGTCAATATGTGAAAGCATTCCGTTCACTGCTTAGAGCCTTAGGCCAGGCATCCCCTTAWTTAAAGCAGTTGTGTGGTATATGGGTTTGGCTGCAGTAGCAGCTGCTCGGGACTGTGAGTTCTACCACTGTTTACAGAACTACAGCTCTCCTCTCATGACTGCAGGAGCAGACCCCAGAGTCAGACCATATTGCTGGGTTGTCTGCCAGACAGGCCCAGACGAGGCAGGCTCACTGTGGGGAGATTGATGGGAGAGACCGGCTTTTTTATATACAACACACAAAATTTATTTTTAGATGTCCCCCCCACATCAAGACCCAAGGAAAACGTCCCCCCCCCCCTCTTGAAAATAGGATGTGTCCTGTGATCCTGCTGCCAGAGATGTCTGACTCAGCACAGTTGAAGTGGGGGGCTTTTCATAACGTGATCCATGAAAGAGAAGAGAAATGTATTCTGAATTCCGCTAAATACTTGTGTATAGAGCTGAGCAGCAGCTGTCTTTAGTGCAGATAGCACTATGTGATGACTAGATATTACTTTTTTCCATACTTGAAGATTCATCTCCACAAGCAAATTGTAGCCTAGCTAACACACTGCTTGACCATCCAAAGGGGAAACATCGGCAGGCCCTGATGTTGTTTTCATTTCATTGCACAGGACAACATGACAGAGATGAATGAAGTTTATTGATTTATGAACCATTTCTTWAAASGGGCAATCTGCCGTTGCTACATCCATTTTAGGACTTATAAATGAATGATACACCATTGATTCTTGAAGAATGTAACTTAGAAATGCTGCGTGATCTTAGTTCAACTATAACACTCCATCAGAACCCAAAGTTTGTGTTACTTCAATGTTTGTAAACATTGTAAATGTAAACAAACACAGTATAGCCCCAAAACATGGTTCCGATGATAATGTTGATATCATGGATGGTCAGTCCTTGCATCCACAACGCTGTCTATGAATTTGAGAGTGGTTACATTTCTGCAGGCCCATCCCTCAGCTTTTTACCAAAACAGAGGCAGGGTTCCTACTTTGTTATTGTTTCAATAGAAGCATATGTCTTTACCACTGTAAGCAGCAAGGCTACACAAACATCATTGGGAGGAGATGGGGCTGGAGGGGGGTGATGGTATAAGTAGCATATCATCATGTCTCTCAGCAATGCCCTTCCTGGGCAGGAAGTTGATTCGTAGCAGATATGAACATATGGCACCAGCATCATTGGCGTACCACACACCCCTACAGCCCCCACAAGGAGGAGGGGACCACGGGCTCTGGGGGCCCCAACCCACAAAATAAATAATGTCTATTAGCTGTAAAACTGTAACAATCTCTCAGCACCATGGCAATATATCTAGAATTGCAGGAAATTAGTTAAAAAATTCAAAATTCTCTCAGCATCATTTAAAAATGCGTAGAAAAAAGATCAAGAGCTATTAGAAGCTCCAGTGTATGGAACACCTGCAGTAACAGGTGGAGCTGGGCTGGGTGCTCCTCAAGGGTCTGTATTGGGTTCCATGCCAGGAGTGTGGAGCGGTAAGCACCTCAAGGACATCAATCAATAGAGACTGTCTGTGTTTGGATCCCAGCAGCATGTCTGGATCCCTGCCTCTATTCTCTGGTTCTGGTTCTATTCATCCAGCCACCTCATAATTACCCCTCAGAGGATCATGGCATCCTCTCAACTGGAGTGCCATGATTTGTGCATCTTCACAGTAACAACTCATTGTTTCAACACACTTTCCCTCTTGCTCAATGTTCAAACTTTCAGCCTCCTAGGGCTGCAAGTCTCATTTTGCCATTGGCTGGTAATGAGTTAATGCTTTCTAACGACATAATATACAGACTTGGTTTAACTCATGCTGTCTTTAGGAAACCTCGGCACATCTGCGGATGGCTTGGCCATTATGTCATATTAACTCAGCTATAATTACACCACCCATGTAATTTCAGAGAGTAGCACACTGGATGAGATGTATCGAGGGTTTTTGGTGTTCTGGATGTACGTCCAGGAAGTTATTTTCTTTTCATGATCTTCATATTGTGGTCAGTGTTTTAGTAGCTGCCAAAAGGGGAAGAGAAAGAAAAACGCAAGTCATACAAGAACGAATAATGATGTGTGCAAAATCATATGGAAGCTGTATACATTCCACATAAAAAGACTATGATCATTCTTACCAGTAGTGTGCAGAAGAAAATATGTTTGGAAATCTCATGAATATACATTTTTGGCAAGGCTAAATTAGATTTACTCTTCATGTATGCCTGATAAGTTGGAATTTGTCCAATTATTTGATGCTTGGAGGAACAACTTCACCTGGGTCTAAATGACAAAGGCAGACATTCTCTTTGTCTTCCCTCTCTCTTCAAGATCAAAAGGCACTCCCCTGTTGTATTTAGTCCAGACTTGACCCCTCAGATGATTGTATCACGGCTATCTAATATATGCCATTTAGGAGACGCTTTTATCCAAAGCAACTTACAGTCATGCGTGCATACRTTTTACGTATGGKTGGCCCCAGCTGGAATCGAACCCACAACCCTTGGAGTTGCAAGTGCTATGCTCTACCGACTGAGCCACACGGGACCATTTTATGAAGTTGAGACCAAGTTGTTGAGGAAAAGGAAGCCTYGTCTCTTTTCTCACAGTGGCAGAGGGGCACTCCCACGACTGACCTGTTTGTCTCACTGCCCGCTGGTGTGGCACTTTTCATGCGGTTGCTATGGACACTACTAAAACATGTTGCCAGCTGCTCTGAGAGAGAAAGGGAGAGGGAAAGAGAGAGAGGAGGAGTAGGGGCAGAGAGTATCAATGTGAAAGAAACAGAAARAGGGAGGAGAAGTAGAGCGAGCGAGAGAGCAGCTCCTGCGAGCAGCTCCTATTGTTCCTGAGAGGGGATCTCCGGCCATACAGCCTGCTCTGGCCTGATGTTTGGGACAGCTGAGCTGGTCTTTCCTGTTTCCTGTCTGCATCAGTCACTTATCCTCAGACACTCGGCAGGAATTTAGGGAAAACATCCTCTAACAATAATGACCAAAAAATACCAAAGAAAGTCTGCCCTGATAGCTGTGTTTTTGTTTTTCAGAGGTTAGTAGAAGTATGTATGCTATACTTTAATGTGCATGTTCAACCAGGGAATCAGGTTGCACAGTCACCGATAATGTACAACTTTGATATCAAATTATTACATTGCTCTAATTACAGTGAAATATATATATATATACACAGAGAGAGAGAGAGAGAGAGAGAGAGCGAGAGAGAGAGAAGCAGTCAAAAGTTGACACATCTACTCTTATTCAAGGGATTTTCTTTATTTTTACTATTTTCTACATTGTAGAATAATAGTGAAGACATCAAAACTATGAAATAACACATGGAACCATGTAGTAACCAAAAAGTTGTTAAACCAAAATATGTTTTATATTTTAGATTCTTCAAAAAAAGTGTTAACCAAATCAAAATAGATTTGAGATTCTTCAAAGTAGCCACCCTTTGCCCTGTCTCTTATACACATCTAGATGTGTATAAGAGACAGTAAAAGATCTCACCTCGTGGGGCATCAATGATCATGAGGAATGTGAGGGATCAGCCCAGAACTACACGGCAGGACCTGGTCAATGACCAGGACTGTCTCTTATACACATCTAGATGTGTATAAGAGACAGCATTAAAACTATGAAATAACACATGGAACCATGTAGTAACCAAAAAGTTGTTAAACCAAAATATGTTTTATATTTTAGATTCTTCAAAAAAAGTGTTAACCAAATCAAAATAGATTTGAGATTCTTCAAAGTAGCCACCCTTTGCCTTAATGACAGCTATGTGTGCCTTGAATTCTAAATAAGTCACAGACAGTGTCACCAGCAAAGCACCCCCTCCTCCTGCTTCACTGTGGCAACCAGACATGCAGAGATCATCCGTTCACCTACTCTACGACTCACAAAGACACAGCGTTTGGAACCAAATATCTCATCAGACCAAAGGACAGATGTCCACCTGTCTAATGTCCATTGCTCGTGTTTCTTGGCCCAAGCAAATCTCTTCTTTTTGGTGTCCTTTAGTAGTGGTTTCTTTGCAGCAATTCGACTATGAAGGCYTGATTCACACAGTCTCTTCTGAACAGTTGATGTTGAGATGTGTCTGTTACTTGAACTCTGTGAAGCATTTATTTGGGCTGCAATTTCTGAGGCTGGTAACTGTAATTACCTCTGCTGCAGAGTATAMGTTAACTCTGGGTCTTCCTTTCCTGTGGCTGTCCTCATGAGAGCCAGTTTCATCATAGCGCTTGATGGTTTTTGCGACTGCACTTGAAGAAACTTTCAATGTTCTTGAAATGTTCCAGATTGACTGACCTTCATATCTTAAAGTAATGATGGACTGTCGTTTCTCTTTGCTTATTTGAGCTGTTCTTGCCTTAATATGGACTTGGTATTTTACCAATGCCAAAAGTGTGCAAAGCTATCATCAAGGCAAAGGGTGGCTACTTTGAAGAATCTCAAATCTATTTTGATTTGGTTAACACTTTTTTTGGTTACTACATGATTCCATGTGTTATTTCATAGTTTTGATGTCTTCACTATTATTCTACAATGTAGAAAATAGTCAAAATAAAGAAAAACCCTTGAATGAGTAGGTGTGTCCAAACGTTTGATTGGAACTGTATATGTGAATATTTTGGATATACTGTATGTTTGAGGGCTCTTGGATGATGTTGTACTTTATCTAAGCAGTCAAATCACAGATTGGAAATGGAGTGGAATTAACTATTAGAATGGGATTTYTTTGGTGAAAGGTACTCCAAGGGAGAGGTTGTGTCCGGTGTCATCCCATTTGACTAATTTCCTCGTCTTTTAGCCATGTTTGGTGGGGCTGACATGTTTCTCAAACCTAAAGCCATCTGTTTGATTTTCATATCCAGTTTTATGTACACAACTCTAAGAAGGTAGAGATTTAGTGTATTGCATGGGTCTATAACCACATATCTCAAAGATGGATCTCAGCCACTATCAGACCTTGGCTGCTCATACTGGATGTAAACAAACTCCTAAGGATAGATTCCCTCTGTCATATTAACTACAGGGCAATGGACGCTCAATGTGTCCTCAACAATACCAAAATACCATATGCATTCGTGCTTTTTCCACTGATGGACAGCCTTTCTTTATATTCTTATTCAATAGTAATGTAGTTTCCTTTCCCAAGAGTTGGGGGGAGGTCAAGGTCACTCTTTATTCTCAATCTCATGAGTCTAAGAGCACAGCTCCTCCCAACAAGAACTAGCTAAACATTTGGATGATCATTATGGCTTTCTTTCCCAGAATCCTCCCAAACAAAACTGCTTCCAACTTTCAGGGTACAAATCTCTGTATAAACGGGGTTGAATAAACAAAACCAAACAAAACACACAAGATGGGGCATGATGCTCCTCTAGCCTTGCTATTCTTGCATTCTCACATTGCACAATAAAGGAATCTAAACTTAAGTCTTATTTGCAAATGGTGCAAGGATCAAAYAAGCCCAAAATCAAGTGTTGTCGTAGTGACAGGCATATCGGAATGGAATTTGGTTGCATCTCAGAAATGTCCTCTGATACTGAACATAGAAAGAGTTTCTCTATAACCTCTATCATTCAAACAATGTTTACACACAATTACATTATGTATTTCACCAGACATTTTGGAAATGGAACCATTTCAAAGATCATACATTGAGATACATATATATAGATTTTTTATTTTCTTCCATCTTTCAAGTTCAGCTGCATCTTTCAAGCTGCAATGTTCCAAAGGTGGATAGGGAATAACTGACATGCCAATTTTTAGTACCCTAGTATGTAGAGTGCTTAACCCCAGGTTTTACAGGCACCCATCCAATAAGACACTACAAATCACAGCTGTCAGAAACAACAGGTTGGTACCGTATGGAAGGGGAGGACAGGAATGCACTGAAGAAAGGAGAGATGGAATGAGTGAGTGAACAATTGAGTGAGGCCTGGTTTTAGAAACGAATTGGAACCAAGCCCAAATGACAGTGGGCTCCATAAGCACAATGGGGTGACAGGCATCCTCCACATCCAGTGAATGAGCTGCATTCCTATCTGATCCTGTTGATGAATTACACCATGGGAACGTGCATGTGGAGGGAGAGGAACCACACAGCCAATGCTTTCCAGATACAGCACTTTTATCTTCCTCTGAGCTTTACAAGTAAATATGGATTTGTTTAGACCTTAGAAGTTATAACTCTCAAGCTGAATGGATCTAAGGCCAATACGACCTGATTCAGTGACAATTAGATTTTATATATATATGCCTCACAGAAGCCCGGCATTTGTCATGTTTTGTGGGGTTTGAAGCTCTCCCAAAAGACTCCTCACATCGTGTTTATTCTGATGGACAGATAGCTAGCTGATGCCAAAGTAGGGACATTGGCCACATTACATAAGACAGACATGAAGTGTTTATCTTCAGCATAGCTCAGTGTTTACAGTAGAACTGAAATTAGTTGAAATACTGGAGCTCACAAGTCTTTCCATGGAGTTTCCAAGTACTCTCTTTGCGTCTCTCTCTCGCTCGCTCTCCCTCTGTTACGTCGAGTAACTTCAGTACTACATATGGTATTTGTGCCTCGTATCTACTGTATTATTAAACTACACTCCATTTTAATGTACAGTGACCTGAATTATTGGCAACCTAGGTAAATATGAAGAAAAAAAGGATGTTACACTCAACATAACCTCTAACGTCAATAAATTATTTTATTCAAAAACACGCATGTCAATTATTGGCACACCTAGACATTCCTATGAATAAAATCTTATTGATGTATATTCTGATTAAGATWAAAAAATACAAAGTTCATCTGAGTCTTTGGGAACTCTTAAGTGGTCATCCATGGCTTCCTGTTTCACTGGAGTATAAATATGAGGTGACACCAGGCTAAACTCAGTCATCCATCAACATGTGAAAGGCCAGAGAACACACAAAAGAAATGAGACAAATGGTTGTTGACCTTCACAAATCAGGTAATGGCTATAAAAAGTTAGCTAGCTACATCCCTGAAAATACCCATCACTATTAGGGTAATAATTAAGAAATGTAAAACCGGAGCTCTGATGAACCTGCCTGGAAGAGGACGCAACGGTATTTTGCACCCACGCAGTCAGGAGGGTTCAAGTGGCAAAAAAAAATCTCCAATGATCACAGTTGGAGAATTGCATAAGTCGGTCACATCTTGGGGTCAGAAAGTCTCCAAAACTACAATTAGACGCCACCTCCATGACAAGTTATTTGGAAGGGTTGCCAGATGAAAGCCTCTGCTGTCACTAAAACAAACTTTAGCACCTGGAATTTGCTAATGTCATTGGAACTTTGATTGGAACCAGGCTATGGTATGTTTTTTGCAACAAACACCAGAGGTGGGTTTGGCGTAAAAAGAGCCATGGTCATGCAGAAAATAACCTAGTCCCCACTGAAGTATGGTGGTGGATGTGATGTGGGGCTGTTTTACTTCCAATGGCCATGGGAACCTTGTCAGGATACATATCATGGACTCCCAAGTACCAGGAGATTTTAGGCCAAAATCTGTCTGCCTCTGCCAGGCGGCTAAAACTGGGTCGTCGTTAGATCTTCCAGCAGGACAATGATCCAAAGCATACCTTCAAATCCACACGAAGATGCTTCACTGACCATAGAATCAAGCTTTTGCAATGGACGTCCCAGTCCCCTGACCTAAACCCCATTAAAAACCTGTGGGATGAGCTGAAGAGGAGTCCACAAGCGAGGACCAAGGACTCTGAAGGATCTGGACAGATTCTGTATGGAGGAATGGTCTCAAATCCCTTCCTGTGTTCTCCCACTTCAAACATTCTAAGAGATGACTCAGAGCTGTTATCTTGGAAAAGGGAAGGTGTGTTCTCCCACCTCATCAAACATTCTAGGAGACGACACAGAGCGGTTATCTTGGCAAAGGGGTGTTCTCCCACCTCATCAAACATTCTAGGAGACGACTCAGAGCTGTTATCTTGGCAAAGGGAGGGTGCAAAGTACCACATGCAGGGGTGCCAATAAAAGACAAATTATTTTATTCAAAAACATGGATTACGATTTTTCTGTGAACAATCTTAACTTAAAAGGTTTGATTCACACAGTATGATATTGAGTAAGATCAAGCTGATAAACTGAACATTTTCAGACTTATTTACCTAGGATGCCAATAATTCATGAGGGCACTGTACATGCAAATATATTAATGAAGAGTAACGCATTCTAACCTAATGGTAAGAGATTTCAGCTGCTGTGAAAGCTCCCCACTTATACTGAGTCTAAAGTCTATCATGTTCTCCATGCATGATGAAAGTATGAGAGACAAGCTTCCTAGATGCCATGTTCCTTGCTGCTGCTGTTTGGTGATTGACTTGTGATTAACAGCATAACATGCCACCAATGTGGAAAATATTACACACTGCCTTTTAAGAGGAGTGTTCAAAGCCTTGGAATCAAGTCACTAACTGTTGGCCATGTTGCTAAACCACATCACTGTGCTATTAACAGACTTAATTAAAACCGACCAATTTCCCTCTTCCCTTCTCTGCCTCCTCGTGCATCTCTCTCCCTCTGTCTTACTCCCTCCCGCTCTCTGCAACCAGTGGTTGTTGAACGCGTTAATACGGCATGAAGACATATTTAATGGGGTATGAAGGGCTCCCCCGCCTTATGTTACAGATTATAGTAAACCACTGAATCTCAGCCATACATCTGTATGGTAAACTTGACATTTGTTTTTAAACAACCCTCAAGCTTCTCATGTTTTATCAAGTGACCCAAAATGTCCTCAAACATTTTGTGGGAGGAAAATCAAACATTCACCATACAATAAATGATTACTTTAATGTTGTGTAGGTTTTTGATCCCACCGTTTAGAACATTATTCAAAAAGGCAGCTGTGTTAAAAGTCTAGCACTAAAGTGTGCTTGTGACAAATTAAAAACCATTGAGTACTTGTTCTCACAACCCATAAACACATTGTAAGAGACAATGTTATGAAACCATGAAACCCGTTTTTGTGGCACCGGAATTTCAAACAAATACAAGGTCTCTAGGAAGTGGATGTCTCTGGATCAGTCAACTTCTGTGCATCCCAAATGGCACCAAAGCAGTGCACTATGTAGGGCATAGTGTGAAATTTGGTGGACAAGCCTAGACTCCAAGCTGGAGGTCAGAGTACATGCTGTTGGGTAAAGTGCCTTGTCAGGGACAGGATTATACCGCTCCACAAATTTGAACCCCTTGCTATTTTTATGCTGTGTGTCCACAGGCAAGTTAAACTACTATTCTCAACGTCACAATACATCATGCCTGTAAAAAAAATAATAGCTGAATCATGAGTATGATTTGACTTATTTCTTACTTTATTATATCTTAAAAAACAAATAGAAGAAACCAGAGTGAAATGTGTCTGCAAAACAATAAGTTAAACACGAAGGGATTCTGTGACTACACACGGTAAGCATTTAAAAAGGACACAGACGTGTGAAGGCAGAGTGACTAGTTATGTTTGTTAAACAGACATGAAACAAATATGTACAATTAGAACTTAAAACACCAAAATCATTTCACATAATTTACAAACTACTGTCCTAGTTGGCATTCCAGTAGCTAAACGTTAGGGTCATGGTGGATATTGAATAWCAAGCACTATGAGATCGAGTTAAAATACAATTAAAACTTGTTTTTTTAAAGAATCAAATATTTTACAAATAGCACTTTCATCCAACTACTGTTTGCCGTCCTTCAGGCTGCATGATTCTGTACAGGTCCACAAATGGAAGTGGTCATCCTAATTCATCCTACAATTTCAGGGGAAGAGACTTTGTTGCAAGCATGAATATTTCTGTCATTTCCAAAAGCACATAAATGCCCTCCCTGGACATGTAGAAATCTGATTAATTCATTGGACTTGGCTGTGATATATATATATATATATCAAACAAGAAAACAATATACACTTTCAAATTCCGTCTCTCAGCCAACAAGCACGGTCTGTCTCTACAAAATGTGACAAAGAACCTAAAATGATTGATTATTCCTGCATGTTCCTAGATTCGCAGGCTAGATCCTAGAGTCATTGTTTTCATGTCCTTGGGTCTCTACTCCCCACAGCTTTTTAAAAGCTGCAACAGTGGAGATACAAAATGCTTTTTCTTGTGGCACTGGAATGTACTAAAGCTGGGGTTCTTTAACTGTAGCAACCGTGTGAGAAGCAGTAAAAGCTAAATTCCATTCTCAGTCAGGTGCTTGACCCGAATTCCATTAACTGCATTTTAGTCAGCAGGGTTACAAATAGAAAACCACCCCCAGATGTGAGATGTCATTCTGTTGAATATTGCTTAAGTTTCAACAAGATCTAAAAGTCCTATTGACAAAGAAAAGCCCTCCGTTTTGTTGTACTCAGCAGGAGTAAAAATGTAAGGTCTGTCAGAAAAATGAATAGCATGCTGTACATTATGTGTGAAAGAGCTAGAGAGACTAGACACCTCTGGACACCACTCTCCCACTCTAAACTGACATGATCTTTTCCGGCGACAGCTTGGACATGTAGTGCACTGGATTGGAAAAACTTGCTACCTGCTGGGAGCTGTGGATAAGACTGAGGGGGGGTTGTGTTTAAAGTCTGACCAGCTCAGACCAGTTCAACCTTGGAGTTGGGGTAGACTGCAACCACGTCATATCCCTCAGGAGGCTGGACACGGGCCATGGCGTGGGTCTCACAGTACAGGTTCTCCTCAATGAAGAAGTAGCCCCTCTGCTTGAGGTTCAGGCCGCAGTCGTCACACATGAAGCACTCTATGTGGTACAGTTTGTCTCTGGCCTTCACGATGGTGCCCCTATACAGACCATGTTATTAGTCAAGCAATCAAATGCATTTCATAAAGCCCTTTTTACATCAGCAGTTGTCAAAGTGCATATGTTAGTAAAATGTTAAAGATAATTGCTTCTCAATAATTTTATAAATTAAGAGCTATTTGAATATCATACATTTTCTTAAGTACATCCCTGTTTATTCAAGTTACAAGTATGCCATTCATGGACGTGAGTATTTGCATAACCAATAAGGACTAAATCAGCTTCAAAAACAGCCATAACTCTGGTTGAATCTGAATGTCCCCTGTATCCAGCCCTTTATCCTACCCACTACTGCTATAAAAGTAGGTTCATTCTTTAGTGCCCTGCCTAAAACCCAGTGTAAACGCTCTATACAACAGATCCATTGTGCTAAGCCTCCACAACAGTCTTGTTCAAATGACATCACTGTTTATCCATGGTGCTTGAGCAGTGTGGGGATTACTAGCATATCTGGGTTCCTGAGGAGAGGGTGTGGTGCAGAGGTTGAATTATTTAAAAAAGTGATATATGAACATCTTATAAGCTTGGACCTGTTGGAGCATGACTAAACTGTGTCACAAATGGCACCCTATCCCCTATGCAGTCTCTGGTCAAACGTAGCACACCGTAGGCCTAGAGGGAAAAAGGTGCAATTTGTGGACGCACACCTAGTCTACAGTATAGTTGTCATCTTTTCGGTTTTATAATGACTCACACTATGCCGTTGCCACAGCGCGTGCACTGGGGGAGTTTCTGTAGACCAGGCATGGGGCCCATGGGGCCAGGAATGGGGCTGCCCAATTTAGGGACTGGGGATTGAACTGGGGACCTTAGGCTTCTCACTCCAGACCTGTCAGTGGGGGACACACCTGTGGACAAAGAAAAGACCTCGGTTAAGACCAGCAGAGTTCCAGGTACTGTACGAGGCTACGGGGTGAAGGTAACGAAGCTAATATTCCAGGTACTGTACGAGGCTACGGGGTGAAGGTAACGAAGCTAATATTCCAGGTAATGTATGAGGTTACGGGGTGAAGGTAATTAAGGTAATGTTCTAGTTAATGTATGAGGTTACAGGGTGAAGGTAATGCATGAGGCTATAGGGTGAAGGTAATGTTCCAGGTCATGTATAAGGCTACATGGTGAAGTTTCACCTAGGACCAGATCTAGGATCAGCTTCCCCTCCCTGATCCTAACCTTGACTATTAGTTGGGGAAAATTACAAATTTACCCAGGATCAGTCTAGGGGCAACTTCACCCTACACCAGTATGAGCTCAGAAAGCAGTGATCAGCTCTGAGTGAAAAGATGGCGAAGAATTAAGGGTGTTCACACTTGGCTCAGGGAGACACCAAGGTCAGCTCCCATCGACCACAGAGACATCACTCCTCAGCTACCACTTCCCTCCGTTTGTGTGTTACCCTCAGGGGGCATGGCAGGGGTGCAGGCAGAGGGCCAGAGCAGCACTCACACTGCTAGCCTCTACTTCTTTCTTCCCCCATCTCTTTGCTCTCTATACCTCTCTCCACCCATCTCTCTCTATACCTCTCTCCACCCATCTCTCTATACATCTCTCCCCACCCATACTCTCTTACCTCTTCTCACCCATCTCTCTATACCTCTCTCCACCCATCTCTCTCCACCCATCTCTCTATACCTCTCTCCACCCATCTCTACCTCCACATTAAGGAGCAGACCATCACACCAGAGTGCTACAATCACACTCTCCCTGAACCACGGAGTGATGAGGTGCCAACATGCCCCATTAACACAGCATGGCCCTGGCATGGCCTACCCACCATACTGGTGAAGTACCTGGTACTTGACAAAGAAGTTTCGTCACTCCACTAATGCTCTGTGACTATTTGAGGTTTGAGTAATAACAGGATCTATTTTTGCCGTAATAATTGGTCTATTACGCATCTAGTCATCATTGCACTCAAATTCTAGTCAGAAGTTCTCATGGGATGCTCACAAGTGAGAGGGAGGTTTAATCAGAGGACTTGTACAGAACCACTAAGCAGCGCTAGCGTCATTTGACAGATACACTTCATATCTCAGACAACCGTCTTATCAAGCAGACGGAGAGCTGCCTCCGTGACACTCCCATTCATAAACTCCATAGGAGATGATGTAACATACATACACATACAGGAAATTCAGATGAGCGTTGTGATTTACATAAATTCACTGAAAACCCACACTAACAGTGTTATATTAACAGTATGGCACTTTACATAGGTTATTAGCTGGCCAAAAGTAGGCTAGCCACTGATCAAGCAACATTATGGACTAAACGTTTAAATCCTGTTGCAGCAGGATTATTTTGCTGTGACAATATAGGTCAAATTAAGATACTATATCTGTAGGAATGACATCTACTAAGAAATCTTTATGAATAAAGTTCATAGCCTGTGATCCCCCAACTTGTAGATCTGGTGCCTGGAGTTCCCACCTAGTTATTAGAGCAGCTTTTCATAAACCAGATGGTGGCTAATGGGAGTACCATTCCTAGATAAACAAACTATTTTAAACATTATGTAACCCAGTCTATATTTCTTATTTTTAACAACCTCAAAAGGGTTACACTCCTACACAGGGGGTTGGCAGAGACTTCAGAGTTGACTTGCTTATTTTTCAGCTACAGGCGGTACATTGTGTCACATCTGCATCCTCAAAAGTAAAGTAAATATATGATCGCTTCCCTTCTATGTCTGTCTGCCTATTATATGTCACTATAAAGTGGTGGATTTTTCAGTGATTGGTATAGCCAGGGAGTTCACTCTAATAATAAACAGAATCTCCCATGCCATCGTCTCCACCCACCACCCTGTCTGACACCACAGATGTAAGATCAGAGCCTGTTGGGCTCAAGCATAACAGACCAACTCGTTTGCTCTCCCTTGAAAACCCAGGGATGCCGACATTTTCAAAACCGGAACGTTTTATTTTAAAAAGGATGAGGATGACAATATCACACACAGTCAAACGCTCCTCTCTCTCTTAACATCAGCGCTGAGCTGGAAAAGAGTATAAAATCCTTCAGAACAAAGCAAGGATTTCCAGACTGAGAGCAACAAACAGAGCTTTAAGGTGTGTCAGCATCTTACCAGAAGCTTAACCCAGTGTCAATGACGCCTTTGTGGTTGTGAAAAATGTTTTTTTTTTTTTTTGTGTTTTTTTTAAACCCTGCTGCAGGTGAATTGTCCTGGTGCCATTTAATCGAATTCTGTTGAAACCATTGACTTCTCTCTTCCCTAATCTCCTGTAACACCTGCAAGTGATTAGCGACAAATTCAAAGAATAACAAGGCCTGCAGTTCATCCAAAACCTTCCCAGGGAGCTCCGATAGACCGCATGCCAGGTTCCTAGGGATTATCTAGTCTGTTTGGGTTCTCCTTGAGGAGCTAGGGCCTGGCCATGATAGAAGAGTCTGATCCTAAAACATCACATCACYCCTAAGGACTTCAGAGAGCCTAGGCCTACTTCTTGGAATGTGAACAGTTCAAAAGACACACCAGGAAGTCATATTTCTCAGGTTGTTTTGCAATAAACTTCACACAGTCCTGTGTCTGGAAATAAATCACGCTACACTTCCAACAGAAACTATTTAGCTCAAATATACAAACATATCTAAATRTACATAAACAATCATGAGTATACAGAATATGCACACATACAGTACCAGTCAAAAGTCTGGATACACCTACTCAAAGGTTTTTCTTTATTTTTACTATTTTCTACATTGTAGAATAGTGAAGACATCAAAACTATGAAATAACACATATGGAATCATGTAGTAACCACAAAAGTGTTAAACAAAATCATAATTGTATATTTGAGTAGCCACCCTTTGCCTTGATGATAGCTTTGCACAATTGGTATTCCATCAACCAGCTTCATGAGGTGGTCACCTGGAATGCATTTCAATTAACAGGTGTGCCTTGTTAAAAGTTAAATAGTGGAATTTCTTTCCTTCTTAATGCATTTGAGCCAATCAGTTGTGACAAGGTTGGGGTGGTATACAGAAGATAGTCCTATTTGGCAAAATACCAAGTCCATATTATGGCAAGAACAACTCAAATAAGCAATGAGAAATGACAGCCCACTTTAAGACATGAATGTCAGCCAATGCAGAAAATGTCAGGAACTTTGAAAGTTTCTTCAAGTGCAGTCTCAAAAAAACACCAAGCGCTATGATGAAACTGTCTCTCATGAGGACCGCCACAGGAAAGGAAGACCCAGAGACACCTCTGCTTCAGAGGATAAGTTCATTAGAGTTAACTGCACCTCAGATTGTAGCCCAAATAAATGCTTCAGAGTTCAAGTAACAGACACATCCAACAGTTCAGAGGAGACTGTGTGAATCAGGCCTTCATGGTCAAATTGCTGCAAAGAAACCACTACTAAAAGACACCAAAAATAATTAGACATTTGCTTGGGCCAAGAAACACGAGCAACAGTAGACCGGTGGAAATCTGTCCTTTGGTCTGATCAGATATTTGATCAGTAGACCAGTGGAAATCTGTCCTTTGGTCTGATCAGATATTTGGTTCCAAACGCTCTGTCTTTGAGACGCAGAGTAGGTGAACGGATGATCTCCGCATGTGTGGTTCCCATAGTGAAGCATGGAGGAGGAGGTGTGATGGTGTGTGGGTGCTTTGCTGGTGACACTGATTTATTTAGAATTCAAGGCACACTTAACCAGCATGGCTACCACAGCATTCTGCAGCGATACGCCATCCCATCGGGTGTGCGCTTAGTCCCACTATCATTTGTTTTTCAACACACCACCAGGCTGTGTAAAGGCTATTTGACCAAGAAGGAGAGTTATGGAGTGCTGCATCAGATGACCTGGCCTCCACAATCAGCCAACCTCAACCCAATTGAGATGGTTTGGGATGAGTTGGACCGCAGAGTGAAGGAAAAGCAGCCAACAAATGCTCAGCATTTGTGGGAACTCCTTCAAGACTGTTGGAAAAGCATTCCAGGTAAAGCTRGTTGAGAGAATGTCAAGAGGGTGCAAAGCTGTCATCAAGGCAAAGGGTGACTACTTTGAAAAATCTCACATTTATTTTGATTTGTTTGACACTTTGGTTACTACATGATTCCGTCACTATTATTCTACAATGTAGAAAATAGTACAAATAAAGAAGGCATTCGAGGGAGAGAGACCCATATACACACACATTTATAAATAAATAAACTGTAGGGTGAATGACATATACAATCCGCTAAATAAATTGACAGTCATATAGAGCCACAAATGAGGGTACCTCCATCCTCTGCCTCCAGTATGCCCTGTAGGTATTTGAAGGAGCCGGACTGTTTGGGTGCAGAGACTGGCTCCTCTGGGTCCTGCAGCATCTTGTACACGTCTGACTCTGTGGTGACTTCAAAACAAGGACCGTTCCCATTACGTCCCAGAGGAGAATGCGTCGGAGGCTCAGGGCTGAAAGAGATAACAAATTAAGTAGTTTTTAGTCTGAATTCAGTGTGATCAACAATTTCTATGACTGAAATGTCTCCACCAAATGTTGCATTGTCTTTAGATTTAATTCATAAATGCTGTGACATGACTTATTTTTAGGGTAAAAAGAAAATGCAGTTTTACAAAGTAAAAATCCCAGAAGATACTGTAACATTAACAAGTTATACAACACTTCATACGTGGTCCTCACATTGACATGGTGAATATACCAGGATATCTTGAAACTACCGCAGAGGTTTTCCACTCCTCCATGGCCACCATGCCTCACCTGTGTGGGGAGCTCAGGCTCAGGCTGCCCATTTGTTTTGGCAAGACCCTGTCTCTGTCTCCATTGCTGCCATTGTTGTGTGCGTACAGGCCGGCTGGGTTGTTGTACTGCATGTTGTTGAGCTGCTTGGAGGTGCCGTTGTTGAGGTGCGGCGGCTCGGAGAT
Source organism: Salvelinus sp. IW2-2015 (assembly GCF_002910315.2). NCBI lineage: Eukaryota > Metazoa > Chordata > Actinopteri > Salmoniformes > Salmonidae > Salvelinus > Salvelinus sp. IW2-2015. The sequence continues at coordinate 5,938,823 of NC_036863.1, read as the reverse complement.
GTAGGAGGGTTTTCTGTATCCACTGCCGTTGTGACCGCTGCTGTAGCCACTGATGTATCCACCTGTGATTGGTCCAGTGCTGATTGGTCGGAAATTCTGGAGAAGGAAAGAGCAGAGGAGCCATTAAGAAAAGTATGATTGTTTCCAATGCACTTCTATATCCGTCATAGTCTGCTTGTTCGTTACCTAACATTATTTACGGGAACATGAATTACATCATCTCCAAGGAATGAAGGTGACTGTTGGCACAGAGGACCTGCACAAACTACACAATGACGTAACCAAATACTTCAACGTTTACTTCTGCAGACAGACTTCTACAAACTGCACTGATAATCTACAGTGTAGTGGGTGCTACATGTGTGTTCATCTCTCCGAGCTACAGATTGCAATCTTTTGTTGATGTTATCACTTTTCAAACGGTTGATTTTAGTGGCATGACTGTCTGTCAAACAAAAGACAGTGACTTAATGGCTGTTGTAGGGGGCACACAATCACAAATCCTCTGTAAATATGTCAAATGCAGTGATTTGTTTAAATGGTTGTGCAAGACATAGTTGTCATCCCACACAGCCAGCCAGACCGTTGATTAACGCATGTGCGTGTGTTGAGTGGTGGGTGAATTCACTGGTTGGCCCCAGGAAACAGAGGTTCAAACTCTCCAGGCAGGCAGCAGGATCCCCGTCTCATCTCAGCAGATGTGGCCTGGTCCTTGTTCCCTGGCTGGCCCGGACCACCCACGCATGGGCCATTTCTAAATCGCCTCTCTGCTGAGCACTGGACACCATACCCAACCACAAGCTGTGTTTCAAACCCTGGGCTTGGGCCATATAGCCAGCCCTCCCCCCAGCCCAGACAAGTAGCTCCTAGAGGGGGTGACAAGGAGAGGACTACCAGAGCAGCTCCTAGAGGGGGTGACAAGGAGAGGACCATCAGAGCAGAGGGTGAGTATAGCTGTATCTGAGCCAGCAGTCCAACCCCTCCCCCGTCCTCCAACCACTCCGCCACCACCCCCGTCCGCCAACCCCTCCCTCCAACCCCTCCCATTCCAATGATAACCGTCAGTAATTGTACCAGGAAGCCTTTCATTTTCTTGTCTTGGCAACAAAGTACACGAGAGGGGGAGGAAAAATAAGAGTGCATTGTATTACGAAGTGTTCCTGCAGTGACATGACAGTAAACTTGGCCTTTTACAACTTCTTTAATCTGTGTAAACATGAAGTGTGGATGGATTCCAGCGCCTCCCTCAGACAGTTACAATAGAAGCCACAGGGCCCTGAGCGAGCTCACCAAGAGGGAAAAGCGACAGGGCTGCTGAAATGCTTGGCAAACACTTTGGCTACACCAAACCCTCATGAGAGTGAGTGCAGATAACTTCAGTGATTTACTGTATTCAAGCATGGTAAATGAACAAACATGTTTGGATGTTGCCCGTTTAGTGGCAATTTTCACATTAACTGATGGAGCTAGGGAGACCGAGAGAGTAAAGTCTGCTTCAAATCGCTGGCACACGCGTTTATGTCTGCTGAATGCCGAGACCACTCTAGTTGGAAGACTTCACTTTTTTCTGCATAATATGCAGTTCTATGGCCTTGTGTCTGCAGCAAAAAGATATGAGTGGATGGCAGATTTATAAAAAGGCAGCACATCTGGTGCATAGCTTTTAAAAGTGCCAGGTTGGTAACATTTAGGACCTGTAAGTGCTTTTAAGTTGCTCTTAGGTATGGAAGTTACCATTACTTTCATTAAATAAATCACAGTACGCAGACTGTCCCATTAAACTGATTTATCGTACCTATGCCGGTCTGTAATGGGGATTTTAAAACGGCACATCAAATAGTTAATGAGATCGCGCCAACTGGTGACACTCCTTCCACAGAGTGTGTGCTTTGTTAAATCATATCTAAAATCACCAGATAAAATCACCTAGTAACCTTATCTTGTTATTTAAACCAACGCAATCAAAACTAATGTTGCTATAGTACTACCAGGCACTCTTTCAGTCTCTCACATAAAGTTCAGTTCCTACATGGGAAAAACTGAAATCCCCCTTTCTTCAATCCTTGACTCCAGCCCAGAAACACTGGAGAGAGAAAGCAGCAAGTATTTATGAGAAGCAGTTCTGTCTGCTCAGAAATTCTGACAGTCATCAGATTTCACTGACCTGTTTTACAAAAGTGACTAAGCATGGCCCTTGGTTCTGGGTGACTGGCTACTGAGCCTGTGTGACTAGGGGGGGGGGGGGGGGGGGGGGGGTTGGGGACCGTTTAGACAGAACCACAGGACTCCTGGGAGAGAAAAAAAAACTGCCTAATTTAACGCTACATGTATTATAGTAATAAGGGCTCAGAAAGAAGGGGGACGAGATATTTACTGCTGTTATCCAAGTCGACACACTGCAGAGTTTGGTCAGGGAGAGGAGGCAGGCAGCCTGTTAGACAAGCGGGGGGGGTGGGGGGGGGGGGGGGGGCGTTTGGGGACCGTTTAGACAGAACCACAGGACTCCTGGGAGAGAAAAAAAAACTGCCTAATTTAACGCTACATGTATTATAGTAATAAGGGCTCAGAAAGAAGGGGGACGAGATATTTACTGCTGTTATCCAAGTCGACACACTGCAGAGTTTGGTCAGGGAGAGGAGGCAGGCAGCCTGTTAGACAAGCAACGGGCTAGCTAGCGCTCCRTTCTCTGCTCTCCATGACCCCATCCGCTCCCCAGCGCGCTGACAGGGGGAGAGGGGCCTCTTGGTCAACCCAAATACAGATTGACATTTCTGGGGATTACCAGCTGATTAGTTATTACTTCACCCATTACTGGAAACAAACAACTAAATATGTGGGGTCACAAGTTTACGATCTGAAGGCCTGGATGAATGTGAACTCTCAATGGCACTGTGTTGATTGGATATTTTGGCAGAGGAAAACTGTCATAATTGAACATGTTTGAAAGAGAGAGTATGTGTGGAACAGCGCAATAAAGCCCTATAGAAAGATCCTATAAGTACATCACAATTAGAAAGTATTGTCAGATCCCAAATGCTAGGAGGGAGAATTCTGTCCCTCTTGCCAATGCGGCTTGAGAATGGACCCATCGTGATGCGAGTTCCATCGTTTCTGCATTCTAAAAGGTCCATACTTTCCAAGCCCACTGCAAAAGCCACAATTGTGATTCCAATGAGTCTGAGGGAATAATGCAGAGCAATACAGAGGCATGTGGTGGCCACCTGTAGACCTACTTCATCACRCTGTAGACCACAGGCCTAAGTCTCCATTTATTCTAGCAATACTGTCAAAATGAGTCATACTTTCTGGTAATCTTACAAAACTCTTGTCTGTTGATGAGTAAGACGAGTTCATGGAAATACTCAATTTTCCTCCTGTTTCCCCACAAATAGCTTTCGTTTCAAAGCTGTTCAGGCTCAGATCCAAAAATGCAGTCATTCAATTTTGAGAATCTCCCATGTTCTCCTTGTTCAAGGAAACACCACCGTGTCACTTCCTGCTAGCTAGAATTCCCAGATGCTAGTTTGGAATTTCCAATGACATCAGCTGCTGGTAGGGAGTTCACGTGTGGTGTCTAATATGTCTGGAAAACAATCAGCATTGTTCGATGCCGGTAACCTCTTTCAAGGTATATTACACTAGCCTGGAGCAGGAAATAACCAGGGTCATTCATTTAGCCTAACTCAAGGGACCAACCAACCAACCATTTCCCTACCCCTGAAGCAAATGAGCCAAAATGGTACTCACTTTGCTGTTTCTAGTTCAACTTTAACTCCATTAAAAGGAGACCAGAGTCCTTCAGTAGAGAGTGGATACAAGGTTTCCAAACCTCCCTTTCCAGGAGATAGAGAGAGCAGCCTTCTCTGATTACAAACACAGAGGTACTGCTAGCATGCATGTCTGTTTATATACAGAGTTTGAGTTGATCGCTCCCCCTCGTTCAGGTCTGGTATTTCCTCACATTAATCAGGACAAGACTTTTGCTCGTGTTGAGAAGGTGAAATCAAAAAGAGGTCCTAAACCCCAGGACCCCTTCTCAGGAAAACTGCCAGTCTCCTTGGATTGCCTCGAGGCTGGAATGGGGTGGTCCTTCACCGTGTTTATCACTAGGCAGATTCATATCTTATTGCTACCATGCTTGCAAAAATAGTATATCAACCATGTACCCCAAGACCATTTGAAATATTTAGAGTTAGGATCAGTGGCTTTGACTTAGTAATGGATGTCACACATATTAAATCAATACATTTCAGTATTTCTGAAGACAAATCCCCAAGAAAAAAAGACTAATGTAAAGTCCGGCTCAGTTACAGACAAAAACGTTGCTGTCCCATTCACCTCCAGTGATATCAATGAACGAATTTACTTGCTATGTATTGAAGCTCTCTTTCATAATTTTTTTCCCACCAGCCTGCCTAATGATGTGGAAGTCAATACATATAGTCTGCTGTATATAGTTTCACCCTTCAATTGATGACCGATGCATTTCATTTCAGGCCTTTGTGTGACCATTCAGCCCAGTTGACAGGGACTGCCCCACTGAAGCGACATGGGAAAACGACCAACATGACAACCAACGCCCACAATAAAAGAGGAATGGTCATTTCTCAGATGTCCCAGCCACAATACGCACATTGTCTGCTCGTTCTGCTTCACACTCTCTGGTCAGAGTCAGAAAACTCTGCAAAGTTCAACGGCAAGGGCGTGGCTTGCTTGAGTACGCATTTGGCAGATAATTGTTTTGAAACAAATTGAGGCCCCATTTCAATACTTTCCAAATGACAGAGGAACTCTAAATCATGTGAAAAACAGTAGTTTATCAGTAGATAATCTGTATAATCTTATCCATGTAAACAAGTGCAGCTCATACCTGTGGGGACTCAGACTCCAACGTAGCCATGAATGGACTGGTCTTGCCATCTTCAATAACAGTTGGAGACCAGACTTTGTCTTCAGACCTGAAAAACAATACCCAGGAAAGAGAGCTACGTTAGTCATTGTTTATCTATAAAAACGCCCAGAGGCTTTTAAAGAGGTCATATCTGGTCCAATCAATTTGTGTTCACAGGTTATTTGCTCACAGCAGTCACTAAGMAGATGCTCTTAAAATGACATTTCTGGATATGATTGTTAGCGTGGAATAAAAGGGATGAAACTCAAGACACGTACACCATAACACAGTTAAGTTAGCAAAAAAAGATGACTTGAACTTTCATATTAAATACCACTAACCACCGCTGAATATAAGTGGCTTACGCCATGGGATGAGATTGTTCACTGAGCTCCAAAAAATAACTTCACACAGTAGCAAGTGGCATGGGTTTTTGTTTGGCAGGCATAACACTGGCAGCTAACTGGCAGCTAAAGATGACCACATTCCAGTACACTAATGATAGTCATCTCTACAGCAGATCAGCAAAACTATGGCATGAACTCAGTACATCTTCTTATTAGATTAGCTCAACATGTTAAGACAGTCATCCAGGTGGACAGACACAATAGGATGGCAAGGGGTCAAATAAGGATAGTCTGCTCTCTGTGTCCGGTGACATTGAATGAAGGACAATGGGGTTTATTGTACAAAGTGATTTTTTCCTATCATGGCTAGGCCCATTTATGTACTAAATACAGAATCTGTTCGTATACTGTATTGTACTTTTGTCCTGTGTTTAAAATGCAATAGGCTAATCTACATGCCCTGTGCTACAGGTCCCAGACAATTGCATCAGCAAGATTTAAAACTTCCCATAAAACCATATGGTAATAAAAAGGTGTAATCCAAATTGGCATGGCATTATACAGCATTTAACGGCACACTGTTGAGGGGGTAGTAAAAGTCTTGAGGGAGTAGTGAGTAATGCTTTTTAGAATTCCTGAACAGTTTTCCAAACATGTCAGGGGTGCCGTTGCTTGACTATTTGCTGTTATGTGGGCAGCTTCCAAAAGGCCAATGCCATGTCATCACACCAGCCCCAGCGAGGGAGCAGAGGGAAGTGTGCGTATGTAGAGGAACAAAGACGATTTTCCCTCCACTCAGTAAGTCAGACAGCTATTCATACACACCTACGTACATAGACGCAGCCAGGCCTCTGGGGCAGGAGAAAACAATGATGCCTCTGAGTTCTCCACTGGTGTAAACTTCACAACTGGAGGATGAGGTCACTCTGGATTCAGCTGGCATGGCTGCGGCCACATGAGGCAATGCCTCAAAAATGAGCACAGAGGTGTTCGTATCAAGGCTGCTTTATGGGCGAGTGTTTGATGGATGAGCTGCAGACTGCGTGGGATGATCCCACCTTCCCACTACTTACATCAAGACTTTACATCCCAGGATGTTTCCTTGGATACATATGAACGCTCTATTGAGCAAGTCAATTGGCGGGAAATTAATTGACATTTGCTTAAATACAAAAGAACCATAGAACATGGTAAGAGAGCCGTGAGGACCAAAGACGTACGAGTGGAAACTGTGAGAGGCAGAGGCCGATGGAGAGGCAGACATTGTGATACACACCAATAGGACAGGCACAATGGAGCATATTGTTTCCCGTGATCTAGTTTAGCGTGTGCTCCAATATTGAGTCAGCGTTTGAGGGATTAGTGGAGAAACTGTCTGCAAGGGATCAGAGCTGTGCAGAGGTCCAACAGACAGCCTTCTACGCTCTCTTCACTGGCTTCCAGGGCCAATAAACCAACAGGGAGACAATTAGAGACATGTACTGTATAGGGAAGATCTTCAGAGCCTGATTCCATAGCTGAACTAACTATATGGGGTCTGAGCCTTCCCCATCTCCCTTGCTCATAAATGAGTGTACAGTTGAAGTCGGAAGTTTACATACACTTAGGTTGGAGTCATGAAAACTCGTTTTTCAACCACTCCACACATTTCTTGTTAACCAACTATAGTTTTGGGAAGTCGGTTAAGACATCTACTTTGTGCATGACACAAGTMATTTTTCCAACAATTGTTTACAGACAGATTATTTCACTCTATCAATATTCCAGTGGGTCAGAAGTTTACATACGCTAAGTTGACTGCGCCTTTAAACAGCTTGGAAAATTCCAGAAAATGTCATGGCTTTAGAAGCTTCTGATAGGCTAATTGACATAATTTGAGTCAATTGGAGGTGTACCTGAGGATGTATTTCAAGGCTTACCTTCAAACTCAGTGCCTCTTTGCTTGACATCATGGGAAAATCAAAAGAAATCAGCCAAGACTTCAGAAAAAAAATTGTAGACCTCCACAAGTCTGGTTCATCCTTGGGCGCAATTTCCAAACACCTGAAGGTACCACGCTCCTCTGTACAAAAAATAGTATGCAAGTATAAACACCATGGGACCACGCAGCAGTCATACCGCTCAGGAAGGAGATGCGTTCTGTCTCCTAGAGATTAATGTACTTTGGTGCAAAAAGTGAAAATCAATCCCAGAACAACAGCAAAGGACCTTGTGAAGATGGAGGAAACAGGTAAAAAAGTATCTATATCCACAGTAAAACRAGTCCTATATCAACATAACCTGAAAGGCCACTCAGCAAGGAAGAAGCCACTGCTCCAAAATCGCCATAAAAAAAGACTACGGTTTGCAACTGCACATGGGGACAAAGATCGTACTTTTTGGAGAAATGTCCTCTGGTCTGATGAAATAAAAATAGAACTGTTTGGCCATAATGACCATTGTTATGTTTGGAGGAAAAAGGGGAACGCTTGCAAGCCGAAGAACACCATCCCAACCGTGAAGGACGGGGGTGGCAGCATCATGTTGTGGGGGTGCTTTGCTGCAGGAGGGACTGGTRCACTTCACAAAATAGATGGCATGATGGGGTAGAACAATTATGTGGATATATTGAAGCAACATCTCAAGACATCAGTCAGGAAGTTAAAGCTTGGTCACAAATGGGTCTTCCAAATGGACAATGACCCCAAGCATACTCCCAAAGTTGTGGCAAAATGGCTTAAGGACAACCCAGTCAAGGTATTGGAGTGGCCATCACAAAGCCCTGACCTCAATCCTATAGACAATTTGTGGGCAGAACTGAAAAAGCATGTGCGAGCAAAGAGGCCTACAAACCTGACTCCGTTACACCAGCTCGGTCATGAGGAATGGGCCAACATTCCCTCAACTTATTGTGGACACCCGAAACATTTGACCCAAGTTAAACAATTTAAAGGCAATGCTACCAAATACACYCAATTTGTATGTAAACTTCTGACCCTCTGGAGAAAATACTCTACAATTACTATTATATCACATTCTTATTATTTCACATTCTTAAAATAAAGTGGTGATCCTAACTGAATGTATTTGACCATTTCGAATCCCACCGTACCTTCTCTGCTATGCAATCTGGTTTCAGAGCTGGTCATGGGTGCACCACAGCCACGCAAGGTCCTAAACGATATCATAACCGCCATCGATAAGAGACAATACTGTGCAGCCATATTCATCGACCTGACCAAGGCATTCGACTCTGTCAATCACCACATTCTTATTGGCAGACTCGACAGCCTTGGTTTCTTAAATGATTGCCTCGCCTGGTTTACCAACTACTTCTCTGATAGAGTTCAGTGTGTCAAATCGGAGGGCCTGTTGTCCGGACCTCTAGCAGTCTCTATGGGGGTGCCACAGGGTTAAATTCTCGGGCCGACTCTCTTCTCTGTATACATCAATGATGTCGCTCTTGCTGCTGGTGATTCTCTGATCCACCTCTACGCAGACGACACCCTTCTGTATACATCTGGCCCTTCTTTGGACACTGTTAACCTCTTGACGCTAGGGTTCAGATTTTTGTTTTGTTTAAAAAAAAAATAACGTTCAAGGTAAATGGACTATTTCTCAGGTCCAGATCGTAGAATATGCATATAATTTACAGATTAGGATAGAAAACAGTCCAAAGTTTCCAAAACTGTCCAAATATTGTCTGAGTATAACAAAACTGATTCTGCAGGCGAAAACCTGAGAAATCTAACCCGGAAGTGATTATTATTATTATTTTTTATATCTGTGTTTCCTGGCCCGTCTTTCTTCCATTTAAAGGGGTATCAACCAGATTCATTTTCCAATGGCTTCCTCAGGCTGTGACCAGGCTTTAGACAGTTTCAGGCTTTTATCTCACTCATTTAAAAAATGATTTTTCAAAACTAGTCAGGTGTCCTCTGATTAGTTCCTGTGCGCTAGAGGGTAGCTCTCCATTTTCTTTTTGAATAGGTTACGGTCCGGTTGAAATATTATCGATTATGTTTGTTAAAAACAACCTGAGGATTGATTATAAAAAAACATTTGACATGTTTCTACAAACATTACGGATACTTTGGAATTTTCGTCGAACGAGGCTTTGGTTTTCTGAACATAAGGCGCAATCCAAATGGCGTTTTTTTGTTATAAAAGTAATATTTATCGAACAAAAACAACATTTGTTGTGTAACTGGGAGTCTCGTGAGTGCAAACATCTGAAGATTATCAAAGGTAAGCGATTCATTTTTATTGCTTTCTGACTTGTGACCATGCTAATTTGGGGCTAACTGTTCTAGCATTGATTGATACACTCACAAAAGCTTAGATATGCTTTCACTGCAAAGCATATTTTCAAAATCTGACACGATAGGTGGATTAACAACAAGCTAAGCTGTGTTTTGGTATATTTCACTTGTGATTGCATGATTATAAATATTTCAATTCAGCGGTTGTTTAGGAAAATGATCCCGTAAAAGGGATCCGTAGCGCAGAGAAGTTAACTCCCTTATCTTACCTCATTTGCACTCACTGTATATAGACTTTTTGTTTTCCATGTGTAACTCTGTGTTGTTGTAGGTGTCAAATTGCTATGCTTTACCTTGGCCAGGTCTCAGTTGCAAATGATAACTTGTTCTCAACTAGCCTACCTGGTTAAATAAAGGTGAAATAAAAAAATGAATAAAGAGATTGTTTTTTTCCTTCCTGTGACTCCAGGTGCTGTAGGTGTCCTGGAGGGCAGGTAGTTTGCCCCCGGTGATGCATTGTGCAGACCACACCACCCTCTGGAGAGCCCTGCGATTCTGGGAGGTGCAGTTGCCATACCAGGCGGTGATACAGCTCGACATGATGCTCTCGATTGTGCGCCTGTAAAAACGTTAGTGAGGGTTTGGTGGCAAGCCACATTTTTCAGCCTCCTGAGGTTGAAGAGGCGATGTTGCGCCTTCTTCACCACACTGTCTGTGTGCGTGGACTATCAGTTTGTCAGTGATATGTACACCGCCTGGTATGACTGCTRCCCAGTCGATGTGGATAGGGGGGTGCTCCCTTTGCTGTTTCCTAAAGTCCACGATCACTTTTGTTTTGCTGACATTGAGGTTATTTTTCATGACAACACTCTGGGAGCCCTCACCTTCTCCCTGCATGCTGTCTCGTCGTTGTTGGTTATCAAGCCTACCACTGTTGTGTCATCTGCAAACTTGATGATCGAGTTGGAGGCGTGCATGGCCACGCAGTCGTGGGTGAACAGGGAGTACAGGAGGGCTGAGAACGCACCCTTGTGGGGCCCTGTGTTGAGGATCAGCGGAGTGGAGATGTTTTCTACCTTCACCACCTGGGGGCGGCCCACCAAGAAGTCCAGGACCCAGTTGCACAGGGTGGGGTCAAGACCCAGGGACTCAAGCTTAAATTATGAGTTGAGGGTAATAGGGTGTTGAATGCTGAGCTGTAGTCAATGAACAGCGTCCTACATAGGTATTCCTCTTGTCCAGATGGGATAGAGCAGTGTGATGGCGATTGCATCGTCTGTGGACCTATTGGGGCAGTAAGCAAATTTAAGTGGGTTTGCCGGTAAGGTGGAGGTGATATGATCCTTGACCAGTCTCTCAAAAACACTTCACGATGACAGAAGTGAGTGCTACGGGGCAATAGTCATTTAGTTCAGTTACCTTGGCTTTCCTGGGAACAGGAACAATGGTGACCATCTTGAAGCATGCAGGGACAGTAGACTGGGATAGGGATTGATTGAATATGTCCGTAAACACACCAGCCGGCTTGTCTGCGCATGCTCTGAGGACGCGGCTAGGGATGTTGTCTGGGCCGGCAGCCTTGCGAGGGTTAACACGTTTACTCACATAGGCCACGGAGGAGGAGAGCCCACAGTCTTTGGTAGCGGTTCACGTCAGTGGTACTAGTGTCCTCAGAGCACGCAAAGAAGTTGTTTAATTTGTCTGAAAGTAAGACGATGTCCATGACAGTGCTGGTTTTCTTTTTGTAATCCATGATTGTCTGTAGACCCTGCCACATAAGTCTTGTGTCTGAGCCGTTGAATTGCGACTCCACTTTGTCTCTACACTGATATTTTGCTTGTTTGATTGCCTTGCGAAGGGAATAACTACACTGTTTGTATTYGGCAATATTCCCAGTCACCTTTACATGGTTAAATGCGGTGGTACGTGCTTTCAGTTTTGCGCGAATGCTACCATCAATCCACGGTTTCTGGTTAGGGAAGGTTTTAATAGTCACAGTGGGTACAACATCTCCTATAAACTTGCTCACCGAGTCAGCGTATAAGTCAATGTTGTTGTCCGAGGCTACCTGGAACATATCCCAGTCCACGTGATCCAAGCAATCTTGAAGCGTGGAATCCAATAGGTCAGACCAGCATTGGATAGACCTAAGCACGGGCGCTTCCCATTTTAGTTTCTGCCTATAGGAGGGGTGCAACAAGATKGAGTCATGGTCAGATTTGCCAAAAGGAGGGCGCGGAGGGCCTTGTATGCATCGCGGAATTTAGAGTAGCAGTGGTCGAGCGTGTTACTCTCGTGTACTGCAATCGATATGCTGACAATTTAGGTAGCCTTGTTCTCAAATTAGCTTTGTTAAAATCCCCAGCTACAATAAATGCAGCCTCAGGATATATGGTTTCCAGTTTGCATAAAGTCCAGTGAAGCTCGTCTTGGTATCCGCTTGTGGGGGGATATACACGGCTGTGAAAATAACGGAGGACAGTTCTCTTGGGAGATAGTCGACATTTGATTGTAAGGAATTCTAGGTCAGGTGAACAAAAGGACTTGARTTCCTGTATGTTGTTCAAATTACACCATGAGTTGTTAATCATGAAACATACACCCCCGCCMTTCTTACCGGAGAGAAGTTTATTCCTGTTGGCGCGACGCACTGAAAATCCCGCTGGCTGTACGGACTCCGACAGCATGTCCCAAGCTAGCCATTTKTCCGTGAAACAGAGTATGTTACAATCCCAGAATGTGGATGGTTTAATTCGGCTGTGAGGAAATTCCATGCCGCATTGACTAGAGGGGAGAAGCTACCCTCAGAACAAGATGACGATCAACAGCATTACATCAACGTCTTCCTGTTATCAAATGCATCTGGACTCCTCCTGATCCCACTGAAAACCAGTCTTTTGATATTACACCATCATAAATCAAAACCATCATGCTGCTACTTCCTTATCAGTAACATGACAAGATCAAATGTAGCCTCTGATCTTGGAGACTGGTTAAAACCACACTTATGGAGTCTCCTCACCAGACTTGGGGGATACTTACTAGATTCATGGTTTTGAAGAAGACAAATCAAATGGCAGCAGCAGGGCTGTTGTCTCCCCTCCTGACCACCGGCTCACTTGACGTGGCATTTTCAACCGCAACATCAGTGCCCTGGGATGACTTTTCCCCTCTTTGGCTGTTCCCTCCCTCCCTAGCAGGAGTACTGCGCGTCAAATCCCTGTACCATTCATAATTCCACAGCTTTGACTCACTGTCCAGGCAGTCAGACCAGGACAACGGTGGCAAAACATCCTCTCCCTCTGTTTTGCTCTCACCCTCAGTCTCTGTACCCCCCCTCGGTCCCCCCCCCCCCACTGGTCTCATGACTTCATTAGTTGAGAGGTGAGATGCACCACAGCTGGTCCGTGTCTTCATTGAGGCCCAAGATATACAGTCCAGCTAAGGGAGACATGACATGTTTCAATACGGCCCTGACCTGCCAGGTTTCTGTCCGCCCGAAGCTGACGCCACAGTGAACTTGGAGCGGGGCCTGTTTAGTAACGGCCAGTCTCCCTGCGAGACACACCTTTAGATCAGGCTGCCAGAAATGCCAAACTAGCAGAGCCATTTTACCTCACAGCGCAGTGCTGAGGGAGCATATCAGGGGCTGGAAATGAAGCAAGGGGGTTGGATGGGTTGAAGTGGTGACTGTGTCAAGCTCTACTGAAGCTGGGCCCGGGTTCACGATAGAAATTAGGCCCCCCCCGAAGGTTTTAACGCATCTTTCCTACAAAACGGCCAAAGACGTAACATGCGTTTCCCAAAACACTACGCAGAAAGAACGGTCGCTAAGTGCGTCGGAGAATGTGTCGATACTGATATTTTATTTAACTAGGCAAGTCAGTTAAGAACAAATTCTTATTTACAATGACAGCCTACCAAAGTGCCTCTTGCGGGGACGGGGGCCTGGGATTTAAATAAATATATATAATAAAGACAATATAAACATAGGACAAAACACATAAGAGAGAGACAACACTACATTAAGCGAGACCCAAGACAACAATACATGACACACACAGCATGGTAGTAACACAACAATATGCGCTCTCTTTCAATAGCTTTCTCCATTCAAATCTGTCCTTCACAATAGTGATGGATCAGCTCCTAGAGAGATATTACCACCTACAGCTGCAAATATTGAGGTGGCTTATTCTAATGCTTACCCCATAAAGAATGCACAAAATCACAGATTTGGCACATCATTGCACACGTTAGGCTACACATCATGAAATATGTTGAGACGAATTAGACAGCCTACAATTAGCAAAATAACTCCATTTATTGAACAATAAATACATTTCAATATGATTGAAATACACCTAACGGTTACCCTTTATATTTTAATGCAGTCATCTCGGTTTTTATTTGTATCTTTTTCTATGTTGCTTGTTTGTATCAATTGCAAAGACATTAGCAACTTCGTGGTCAACTTTGTTCTGGAGTCAGACAGACGGCTACACCAATTCTATGTTTAATTGAGATGTGTCACTTTAAACACAGGAGGGCAACAAAACAAATACAACAAATCCTGTCCTACGAGTGGTGAGGCAGGTGTTAGATTACGAGCGTTTTCAATTGAAACGTTAACGGTGGTTTTGGGAAACAGCTCAGAGATTTAACGATGCGCCTATGAAGGTTCCAACAATGAACTTAGCCTTAAGATGCTGTTGGGAAACCGGGCCCTGGCGTGTCTTCCTCCGCCTTTCTCTTTCCTTCCAACTGCTGTGTGACAAATGTATTAATACAACCATTTTTCAGTTCAGAGGCAGTGTCTTTTCCAAAAACAGCTGCTCTTCCAAGCCCAGTTATGAACAGCATAGATTTCTTTGACTTGCTTTCACGAGGCTCTGGTTAGCTACTAAGGGCTTCTTCTATGAAGGCTCTTTAAAAACAGGTTATGAAAATTTTTTGTCATGAAAGTAATGAATTCAGAGGCATAACTAAGACTTTCTTGTACTTAAGTGCCTCAAGCTTCACTGCAACCAATGTCATTTTGGTTCACAAGCAGACATGTATGCTCATATATTTATCCAACGGCAGCACCAGAAAATTACAGGCCTCTCCAGCCTCACAGTGAGTCCTTTATAGCAAAGTCTTTTAATGAGGGCTTGGTCTGTTGTTCTCAAAAATATTATTTTCTGGGTAAGTCAACTTGGCCTTGGCCTCTTCTGGCCATTCCAAACAAAAATACATCTACAAGTTCAATACTTCCGTCTCCCCAGGAAACATAACCCAAGTCATAGACGTTCTCTCTGCTGCCACATGGAAAGCAGTACCAGAGCACCAAGTATGGGACCAAATAGGCTCCTTAACTTCTAACCCCAAGCTATAAGACTGCTGAGCAATGAATCAAATGGCTACCCAAATGATTTGCATTGAGCCCTTTATTTTGACTGACTATGCACACTCCCTGGACTATAACCACGCAAGCAATCGTCACATACACTGCTGCTACTCTGTTCATTGTCCATCTTGATTGCCTAGTCAAGTTTACCCCTACCTACATGTACAGTGCCTTCAAAAAGTACACACATAATGTCAAAGTGAAATTGTGATTCTATATTTTTACTAATTAAAAGCTGAAATGTCTGGAGTCAATAAGTATTCAACCCCTTCATTATGGCAAGCATAAATAAGTTCAGGAGTAAAAATATGTTTAAGTCCTAAGTTAAATGGACTGTGCAGAAATAGTATTTAAAATGCTTTTTGAATGAATACCTCATCTCTGTACCCCACATTACTAACCTAATTGACAGAATGAAAAGGAAGCCTGTACAGAATAAGCGGTATAAATCATTTCTGAAAGCATTGTACATATTACCTCAACTACCTCGTCCCCCTACACATTGACTCAGTACCGGTACTCCTTGTGTATATAGTGTCATTGTTGCTATTTTACAGTGTTAATATTTCCTTTTTATTTATCAAATATTTATTTTTTATTTATCAAATTTTTCTTTTTACCTCTGCATTGTTGGGAAAGGGCCCATACAGTAAAAAGCATTTCACGGTAAAGTCTACAGCGGTTGTAGTCAGCGCATATGACAAATACATTTGATTTTGTCATGCAACAACATTCCTGTTGTCAAGAAATCAATAAAGTGAGCATTATCCATATTAAGCCCTCAAATCTCCCCTCCCTTGTGCTTACTGTAAGTGTGAAGGGAATGTACCTTCTGAGGTTTTAAATGCAGGTAAAATATTTAACACACATTGCATAAAGTGAGGGACTTGAAGTGCCCTATATCCTCTGGGTATAAGAGAGGAATCCAATGCTAAACTACACTATAAATGCAGTCAATGTAATTGAATTTCCAGTCATACACACAGCACAAATCTGCACCGTAAAGTAACATTCTTTGCCCACGTGGATTTTCCCCGCCTCCCCATTCCACCAGCTCCATACCTCGCACTGAATGCTAGCAGCTCATTTCAGCTGGGGCTGGAGAAAAGGGTGCATAGTTATCGGTGCAACACACCATCCAGAGTCAGCAGCTCAGGCCAACAGAAATTACTCAATGGTGTAGTGAAAAAGGTCACATGCCAGTAGATACCGGGGCGTCGTGCTGCTGTGACCTGCCTTTCGGATGTTCTCATTAAGCCATGGAGAATAGAAAAGATGGATGAATGTGAAACAGCATTCACTTATTTGGTTCTGCAGGAGTGGTTGGATGGCATTTCATCTCTAACCTCCAGTTATGGTTTCCCTAATCATTTGCTCATGCTCCTGACTGAAAAAAAGCATGCATTTGATGGAGTAGAGGCTAACAAAAAAAAGTTAATATTTTTGATTGATATTGCTTTTGATGAAATATGTCAGAGCCAAGATCCATTTAAAAGCATTAAAGTACATTTGTGAACTCGACATAGGAAAGCTCACCTTGTGGCTTTCTACAGCAATGGGCTGTTCAGTTCCCACTGGAGATCGCACTGAACTCAACCTTGAGTATCCTTAAATAAATTTACAACTCCTATGTGGATATAGCACTTAACGCTCAGTCTGATAAATGGACCGCTTCTCAGAGGCCGGAGCGTTTCGGGGAAAGAACATTCTAGATACACACAAACGGAAAGTGGAAAGTTTCTTCTGACAGGATAAAACATTGAGCTCAAACAACTCCATGACTCCTGCTCATCTGATGGATCAGGTTACCCATGGATTTGGAATTTAGGCTGATTCTCCTTTCCATTTCCATTGCATGTGCAAAGTCTGCTATAGGCTGAAGTGTAGTACAATTCTGTGCCTACTCTTCACTTTACTACTCAGGACATTTTCAACCTGGATCTGTTGTTATCCCAAACCGCAGTAGCCAGCTACTCTTCTCATCTGGGAATTTCAAACCCTCCATTGGAAAGCTGGGGGAAAAAATAAATTTTCCACTGCTTTGTCCCCATTTCTGAGTTCTCTGTTCCAAATGACTGTTTAGCCTGACCATTCTCTTTGGATTAGAGAATTAGAGAACTATATTGCATTACAACATGTAGCTCCTGTTCTCCCCAACACCAAATAACTCGTCGCAAATGATGCTGAACTAAGAATTATGCATCGGTGTAAGCATTGGAAAGAGCCATTTCACCCATCATGATGGGCTGAATAAACCATATCAATCCAACGGTCCATTTCAGAGGCCATGCTGTGCCACAATGTGTATGCCTAATGAATGTGATGCAAGAGTGCTCTGTGGGGGTAGAGAATTGATCACTGGCTGGCTTCCATGTGACTGAAAAGAACACTACATGGCTGTGTCGGACAATTCAATCTAATGCATTGTGTCATTCATTCCAATCAGACCTCTTGTCAATGCTGTCTGGTTTCCTCTCTAAACACAACTTTAGGAGACAATCATTTTGAGGTCAGTATAGCATCTGAAGGGTGCACCCCCAAATAGCACCCTATTCCCTATATAGTGCACCACTTTTGACCAGAGCTATGTAGGTGGTAGGGTGCCATGTGGGACTCAAACAGTACCATGTAGACTTACCTGCTGACGGCCAGTGTGAGCTCCCCCATGCAGGCCTTGATCCTGTTCTGGGCCTCCATGTGTGTCATGGTCTCTGTGCTGTCGCCATTGATGGCCAGGATGGTGTCCCCAGGACACAGGTCCCCCTGTGCCGCCTTACTGTCCGGTGTTACCTAACCACCAAACAAAGATACACAAAATAATATATTAGGGTGGAAGTGCCACACCCAGCCAAAATGCAATAATACTGACAGTCTATTCAGGCTGTAATGCTACCTACCCTAGGACTATAGGTTTACATATCCTAACGCGAAAAGCAGCGAGTGACACAGCAAAATGAGTAGGCAGCCACTAAAATGGTCATTAAGGCTTGGTAATTTGAACTCTGCAATCAATTTAACRTTGTCAAATTGTGAAATGAGTGTCAAGGCATTGATAACCACCATTATTATATGACAAGCAGGTTCTAAAACAATGAAATTCAACAGAAGACAAAATGTGCCTCACTACCTAAATAAAATCATATCACCCAAATCTACAGGATATCAACAATACCCAATTCCCTGTATGATGTACTACTAGGACTCATAAGGCTCTGGTCAAAAGTGGTGCACTATATAGGATATCGTTTATTTTTTTTAAAGATGCACCCAGCCAATGAGTGCTGTCCATCCGAACAACGGCCCTCTAACGAGACCTGTCTAACACTGAAATCCAGTGCAGGTTCCTCTCTATGGTCCTCACTCAAGATATATTAAGCCCCTGTGGACATTTGTCTGGGCCCCAGAGGAGGGAGAAGGAGGTTTCACCTACTTCCTCCGAGTACGTTTCCCCTTCAGACACTTGTTTACATAACAGCAATTTTCCATAATTACCCCCCCTCCATCGCCCATGCCTCCATTACCGGACATCTTGATTTGGCAGACAGAGGTCAAATGAAACCAAGCATCACAACAGTCCATCCCCCCATATAACTAGACCAGCCATAGGAAGGGGCTGTTTTTTTGTTTGCACCAAAAGAAAAGTAGTGAAAGAAAACAGATTAAAGACAGTGTGTAGGTGAGGTTGGAAGAACAAAAAAGGGCTGATTTGAAAACCACACCACAAATAGAAGTACAAAAAAATATATGTTCAATTACAATTGTACATGATCTACTCAGTATACAAGAGGGGTGGCCATCAACATCCTTTCTCTATGACACACATGGATGAACAGAATATTTTACCTCCTGTGACATTAAAACTTTGTTGGACCGAACCCTAACCAATCCATACTTCAAGCAGAGTGAAGATGTTTGTTAAATGTCAGAAGTGTCACTATTCTGTAATCAATTTCTTTAAGCGCTTGCACAGCTCTCACTCCATAAAAGAGCAATCGCAACTTGATCTCAATATGGCACATTACTCTGAATGCTGTCTGCAAGTTACAATAGAATAGATTATCATTGGGACCAATGGTTGGAACACAATTGTGTTAAAATAATATTTTGACACAGCCCATTATAAATAAAATGGCAGCCGACAGTTTAATAATTTAAGAACAATGTTAATGTTCTTGGGAAACTCTGATCTATAGCACTTCACAATATCTATGGAGAAAAAGTGAGCAGGAGGAGTTCCGCAGCAGGAGAGCAGGCCAGCACACTGAGCAGTGCTTTGAGAGGAAAAGCATATAAATTCATGGCCCATGAAAAACTAATAGCCGAGACAAGAGTTTCAGTGTGGAATGCCTAATTTACAGCCTCTGACTCCCCTCTCGGTCACAGGCAGTCCCAGTTCCAGTAAACTTAGGGGTCACTGCCATGGKGTCTGACTGCGCCTGAGAAAACAGAGGTGTATTGTGAACGATGTGGCTGTGTCACGGTGCAGGAGGTTGTGTTGTTATTGTAGAGGGACAAAGACCAGGGTCAGTTCATGAATGGCCATCCATAGGAGACTCACTCATGCTCTCACACCAAGCCTTTATCCAGAACACACGCTCGGATGCATTTACACAAACTCCCAACGATACACACTATACCGATGCTATTAGTAAAACAAGCAGTCCCTGTTTAAATGTATGGAGGGTGTTTGGTGAAAGGTTCAGACTCCAGATCCCTTCTTAGGCATATTTTATGAAAATCGATTGCATGCATATTCAGTGCATTCCTTGAGCAATCTAAAAACATTGAGTCACTCTAGAATGTGGTCCCTTCACACAATGAGACACAGTTAATCAGTAACACATTCAGTCAGATAACGGTTAGCATATTACATTTTAATGTCACAAGGGCCATGCCAAAGAYTGAGCTAGTCCCCCAACGTACAGTAAGTGTTTGCTTGGAAACAGCAGGATCAATAGTGCTTGGTGAGGTGTGAAATAAGGCAGGGTCAAAGTATTGTTTAGTGTCATCATTGTGTGCCACAGTACAGCAGCTTTTATCTCAACAGTTTTGCCCTGTGGGCCTGACTGACCGCTAGGCAAGGCAACAGAAAGGCTCACATGGTGAAACACAGGAATGATGCTGGCAACCAGACAAACAACTATGTTTGCTTGCTTGTTGATGGAGACGCTTACGGAAAAGCATTACTTGCTACTTTACAAAATTCCTAATGCCGTTTGATTGTCGCACTCTTACAAAGGAGTTGAAATGAGCCAATGCCATAAACAATGGAACAGCTTATGAGTAAATACATTAGCTCTCTAATGAGATGGCAAAGCCAGGGAGAGAGCTCCTGAACTTCAATACAGCCAAGGGGGGGGTGTTGTAGCTTACCATGCTGCGTACATGACCATGGCGTCAGTCATTGAGTAACGCTCTGATTCCAATCGGTGTAGCTAAATGTCTGTTCATTGCAAATGAGTCCACTCCTTGCAGTGCAGTCCATTGACCAATATCCATTATTTTATTTGTGACTCTTTACTGAGTATGTGCTAGAATTGTATAAATGAATTTGTCATTTGTATGACGGTAATTGAAACCATGTTGAATGCCTCAAGTGCTGGAAATGGCTGCAGGAAAATATTGTCAGACAAAAAGTAAGTAAATCTAATTTGGCTGTAAGCCACATGGCTCTTCTTAGGTATGCAGCACAGAGACAGAACGCTTAGGGGCACAGAGACAATAGCGGGGTTCGAATACTCATACTAACCATACTATTTGTGACGTGAATGGAGTAAATAGTACACTTACTGGTCATAGTATGGATATAGTTAGTATGCCAAAAGTTTCCGGATGTCGTACTAAAGTCGCCAAAATATGAAGTATACACGCAGAGGCCACTATTTCCGTACTTTAGAGCCCATAAGGCAATTCTTCAGGAAATAGGCGTGCTTTACATCGTTTTCAGATTTGCAGAAAATGGCAGAAAATATGCAGCTGAAGTACAATGAGAGCAGATACAAATTCATTGCTTTAATTATGACAAATGTTAAGAAAATGTTGAGCAATGTAATAAAGTAATGTCTTCTCAAATAAGTTACCTTACACATTATGTTGGCTGACAATTTGTTAGCTACGCTGTCCTTGTTAGCTACGAACTGCATAYCATTACAGCAGTATGTACCGGTATGTTGTTAGCTAGCTACCTAACATTAGTTGCCTAACGTTACTTATACATCAAACTTGCCAGTATATTAACTATAGGCTAACTAACTACTAGAGGTCGACCGATTATGATTTTTCCACGCCGATACAGATTATTGGAGGACCAAAAAAAGCCGATACTGATTAAATCGTCCGATATTTGAAATAATTACAACAATACTGAATGAACAATGAACACTTATTTTATTTTTAATATAATATATAAATAAAATCTATTTACTCTCAAATAAATAATGAAACATGCTCAATTTGGTTTAATAATGCAAAAAAACAGTGCTGAAGAAGAAAGTAAAAGTGCAATATGCACCATGTAAAAAAGCTACCGTTTAAGTTCTTTGCCCGGTAACTTAAAACGTGGTAGGCAGCCTTTTTTTTTTATAAGATAAGTTTAATGCTAGCTAGCAACTTACCTTGGCTCCTTGCTGCACTCGCGTAACAGGTGGTCAGCTTGCCACGCAGTTTCCTCGTGGAACGCAATGTAATCGGCCATAATCGGCATCCAGAAATGACTATTACCGATTGTTATGACAACTTGAAAATCAGCCATGCTGATTAAAATCGGTCGACCTCTACTAACTACCCAACATTTATTGACTTGATTATTCCCGTCATTCTTAGCGTAGCTAAATGGTAAAGTCGTTGTGCTTCTCAATGGACATTCGGGTGCTTTTGTAAATTCACTCCAGCTATCTACTCCGATTTCAGAGCACTCTCAGAGCGCAGAATAATGAAATCATGAGCGCGCAACACCCATTGAATATGGCCGGTGTCAGTAAACGTAGGCAAAAAAGCATAATTAAATTGTTGCCTGCAGCACAGTCACCAACGTTCTGGATAACCAGCTCTGCTAGGGTGAGTAAAATGGTCAGAGTGGTCTCATTTGTATCTGGAAGAAGCTAGCAAGCCAGCCAACATTAGCGTGGATGCTTGGCTGATGTTAAAAGGTCAGAACGCTCAAAATCAACCCTACTCCTCGGCCCAAGGTGCGCTCCAAAAGCAAAAAGCTTAATTTACAAACGGACAATCTGACAAMACTCTGAATTTGAGCACACTCTGGCACTCCAGACTGAATTTAACACACCCAAACTAATTTGTTATGCTACCTAGCTAGCAAGAGGTTGCATAGCAACAAATTCAACTTCCAGTAGACAGGCAAAGARCTAGTACACTCAACTGAAAGGATACTGTTAGTTTACAGTATACTAAAATGTCATAGTATATACTCATTAAGTATGTAGTATACAGTATGTTAGTATGGGTATTCAAACACAGCTAATGTGTTCAGCACTATGGTGTTAGGGTAAACAATCATAAAACAGCAAGTGAACCAGAAAGGCCTGTAAATCAAATTTAGGAAGAACCAGGAGAAGAAAAAAAATATTTACTGCCTGGTAGATACATCCTTCTCTTAAAAATAACTTATAAATTCAGAGGAAAGGAAAATATAACAGAGTTCAAATGTCGGTGAAGTAAACCTCGCTTTACACTTGAAAGAAGGAAACTTCGACATTACGAGTCAAGTACAGAAGACTCTAGCTTGATCCACTGAGACAATACATCTCTGATAAAGAGTAAAAGTCAGCGACCTCAGTCACAGTCAGTAGAGAAAATACACAAGGTTTGTAAAGGCTTGATATGTATAGACCTTATGAACTGGATCTGACCTTGGCATCAGTGTGTAGGTCCACAACAACTGTATAGCCTACCTAGCGAACTAATGTTTCCAAGAAAGTTGTGGGGAAGTTATGTAAAATAACCAAAATATAACCTTTAGGGAACGTTACGGGAAAGTTCTATATTAGCTGGGAATCTTCCATTCTCAGAAAAGGAAACTTGTGAATAATCCTTAATAAACACACATTTTTGTATTAAATTTACATTACATGGAGCAGTGAACTACTGTCTCAGAGGAAAAATGCTTGTCAATTGGCACCATTAGCTGGCCACTTGCGTCATATCGTGCATGAGAGTTGAATTGACATTGATTTAACAAGGTTTTATCCCACACATCCCTTCAAAGTGCTTTGGGAATTACATCAGTGACCTGGCTGGGTACCCTGACTGGCAATTTAGATGCACGAGTCCTATGGACATCACATTCATCAACTCCAGCCCAATTCCCCAACCTCAGAAAATTAGCACCTTTAGCTACAAACCAGCTGCTGCTATCAGGACTGTGTACTGGGACCCAGAACTTTCACTGTCTCAGAATGCAGGTGTTCTAGATCATGAACTCAGATATGCGCAGGGGAATCTTCCCTCTGTGTAAAATAGAGTGCCGCTGAGCACTTGGATGGAAAAACACTGAAGTATCTCGCCGGTTAGGCATGTCTACTCTGCTTTTTCCTAAATGGTTACGCTGAGCTTGAACCATGTGGGGGTTGGGTTGTCCAAATGTCCCCATGTGGATTCCTCATTGTAACCTTGCTACATCAGTACTGCATATGGTGTAGTACGTACACTCATGGGGCAGTATAGCAGGTATGCAGTGAATGTGATTAATAGCAAGCCGGGAATACTATATCAGCAGAATTGAACAACAATAGATCTACCGTAGCATATAACTAGCCCCCTGGTTCAGTGATTCTCAAGCCTGGACCTGGGGACCCAAAGGGGTGCAAATGTTTTCCCCTAGCACTAAAACACCGGATTCAAATCAAAGCCTGATGAGTTGGTGTGAATCCAATGCGTAGTGCTAGGGCAAAAACTAAAATATGCACCCCTTTGGGTCTCCGGGACCAGGCTTCAGAACCGTCGCCCTGGATGAGCCCAGCTGGATTCCTTTCCCACCATTATAAGTTTTTTTTAAAAGTTGGAGTTGACTACATATGACACTGACTTGTTGTTATGGACTGGGTCTGATGCTCTTTTAAGCCCCATTGGATCTCACTCTAACCTGTGATTAACATCACATACGGCACCCCATTTCCCATATAGTGCACTAGTTTCTACCATTTGGGACGCACACAACCAGTGACATCGKCCAAAATCTGACAAAGCTTGAATCATAGCCTTGTTATAGTGCCAACAATGCAGTTTGGGTATGGTATTGATCTAACCGGCCTAATGAAGATTTGAGAAAGTCTAATGTCGTCTTGGTACAATGAAAACCACAGTCATGATATCAGATGATCAGTCCTTACACTGAACAAAGTAAAGGTACTGTAAACGCAAAGCTCTTCAGGCCTTTAAAAAAACAACTAGGCCAAGTGATTATGTCAATGGCCTGGAACATGAAAGAGGGTACCTTCAGCTGACCTGGAGTCAGTCTTCTCTCATGAATCAAAATCAAAAAATGACATCCTTGGTTGGAGTGGTAGTTAAAGGGTCTGGATCTTCAGCTGAGACAACAGCTGGAATCCCTCAGCAGTGCCACAATCTCTGAAGAAAAACAAATGTCAACACCCGGCCCACTCCAGGAGCCCACCACAGTTTACCCTTGACTGAGACCAACCATTGGCTACTGCYGAATCCACTGCTGGGCCCCCGACTCATTCAGAACCTTAGAAATCGACCCTTTACCCATATTTTGCGGTAAAGCAAGATTGTTTGAGCTTTTATATATTATATTGATATTATACATGATTATAGCCTATTATATGGATAATATGTGACAGCCATAGTAAGCTACTGTGTGGTTAATAGTATATCATGTGGGCCAATAGACACTCTGCCCCGCATCATATGGCAACATTGTAGCAAGTTTGTTTGGGTCTTCTTGGCAGACAGAATGATAGAGGCCTCGTCATTGTATCAATCTCATTATGGCGTCTGAGCGCACAGGCGGCGTCATTGAAGCCATCTCAATTTTGAAGTAGTCAATTTTCTTCTACTTCTATGAGTTACAAAGGGTGCATACTGCCACCTGGAGTGCGTTGTTTGAACAGGTATAAAGCCAAGCTTGGCGTTTTACTGCCACCTGCAGTTGAGAAATGTTTACTCACAAATACAATTCATTTGCTGATCCCTCCTGACAACCTAGATAGTAATAATAATAAGAATTCTTCAACCCATAGGAATTCCCACCAAGTTGACTACTTCAAAATGGTTAAAGTCCTCAACAGGGGAGAACGACTGCCACGGAAGTTCAAGGCCGACCACGGTACTGCAGGCATTGTTTTCAGAAAACAGGTCAAATGCTCAATCTTCGTGTAAATAAATATTTAAAATAAAAAAAAGCAGAAGTTGAGAATAATTTAGTTGCTAATTAATTTATATATATATATATTGATTAACTTCACTAGGGTAGGGGGCAGCATTCGGAATTTTGGATGAAATGCATGCCCAAATTAAACCGCCTGCTTCTCTGGCCCAGAAGATATATGCATATAATTGGTAGATTTGGATAGAAAACACTCTACAGTTTCCAAAACTGTTAAAATAGTGTCTGTGAGTATAACAKAACTGATTTGGCAGGCGAAAACCTGAGAAAAATCCAACCAGGAAGTTTTTTGTTGTTGTTGGTTTTGTAGTTTTCTATTCAATGCCATTACAGTATCCATTGACTTAGGACTCAAATTGCAGTTCCTATGCCTTCCACTAGATGTCAACAGTCTTTAGAAATTGTTTCAGGCTTGTATTCTGAAAAATGAAGTAGTAAGATTAGTCGGAATGAGTGGAGCCTAAAGTGTCCGAGAGAGTGCCTTTCTTGTTTACCTTTTAAATTGACGACGTTATTGTCCGGTTGAAATATTATCGATTATTTAGGCTAAAAACAACCTGAGGATTGAATTTAAACATCGTTTGACATGTTTCTATGAACTTTACGGATACAATTTAGATTTTTTTGTCTTCCTGTTTTGACTGCGTTTGAGCCTGTGGATTACTGAAGAAAAATGCTAACAAAAACAGAGGTTTTTGGATATAAAGAGACTATCGAACAAAAGGAACATTTATTGAGTAAAAGAATGTCTACTGAGTGCAACCATATGAAGATCAAAGGTAAGGGTTTAATTTTATCTCAATTTCTGACATGTGTAACTGTTCACCTTGGCTGGCTACTGTTTGTAATGATTTGTCTAGTGGGCTACGTTCTCAAATAATCGTAAGGTATGCTTTCGCCGTAAAGCATTTTTAAAATCTGACACCGTGGTTGGATTCACAAGAAGTTCGTCTTTAAACCTATGTAAAATATGTTTTGTTTCCTGAATTTTTATAATGAGTATTTCTGTATTTCTGTATTTGAATTTGGTGCCCAGCGTTTCACTGGCTGTTGAAGAGGTGGGACGTTACCGTCTCACGTGTCCAAGAGAGGTTAATTAACTTCTTATGGCTGCAATCCCGTTACCGGGATGATATGACAACAGCCAGTGAAAGTGCAGGAAGCCAAATTCCAAAAACAGAAATCTCATAATTCAAATTACTCAGACATACATGTGTCTTATACCATTTTAAAGGTAATCTTGTTAATCCCACCAAAGTGTCCGATTTCAAATATGCTTTTCAGCGAAAGCACTAGAAACGATTGTTAGGTCACACCAAACCACAATAAGCACAGCCATTTTTCCAGCTTAAGATAGTAGTCACAAAAAGCAGAAAGATAAAATTAATCACTAACCTTTGATGATCTTCATCAGATGACACTCATATGACATCATGTTACACAATACATTTATGTTTTGTTCGATAATGTGCATATTTATATCCACAAATCTCGGTTTACATTGGCGCCATGTTCAGAAATGCCTCCAAAATATCCAGAGAAATTGCAGAGAGCCATGTCAAATAACAGAAATACTCATCATAAACTTTGATGAAAGATACATGTTCTACATAGAATTAAAGATACACTTGTTCTTAATGCAACCGCTGTGTCAGATTTCAAAAAAACTTCACGTAAAAAGCACACCGTGCAATAATCTGAGACGGCGCTCAGATTTAACAACATTTCTTCGCCATGTTGGAGTCAACAGAAATACGAAATTACATCATAAATATTCCCTTACCTTTGATGATCTTCATCAGAATGCACTCCCAGGAATCCTAGTTCAACAATAAATCGATGTTTTGTTCGATAATGTCCATTATTTCCAAGTAGCTACTTTTGCTAGCATGTGTAGTACACGTGTCCAAACGMTCRCGCAGATGCAGGCAAACGTCGGACGAAAACTTCAAAAAGTTATATTACAAGTCGAATAAACTGGTCAAACTAAGTAGAAAATCAATCTTCAGGATGTTGTTATCATATATATCCAATAACGTTCCAACCGGAGCATTCCTTCGTGTCTGTAGAAGTTATGGAATGCAAGGCGATATCATGAGGAATGCMGCCTCAGAATTCTCACTTCCTGTTTGGATTTTTTCTCAGGTTTTTGCCTGCCATATGAGTTCTGTTATACACAGACATAATTCAAACAGTTTTTAGAAACTTCAGAGTGTTTTCTATCCAATACTAATAATAATATGMATATATTAGTAACTGGGACTGAGGAGCAGGCCGTTTATTCTGGGCACCTTTCATCCAAGCTACTCAATACTGCYCCTGCAGCCATAAGAAGTTAACTAGGCAAGTCAGTTAAGAACAAATTCTTATTTACAATGACGGCCTAGGAACAGTGGGTTAACTGCCTTGTTCAGAGGCAGAATGACAGATTTTTACCTTGTCAACTCAGGGATTYGATCTAGCAATCTTTCGGTTACTGGTCCAATGCTCTAACCACTAGGCTACCTGCCGCCCCAAACTGCTAATGGCAGTCTGCAGTACCCCGGTCGGCCTTCAACTTGAGTTAATGAGGGGGCAGCACTGAGCTAGCCTGCAACGTCACATCCAGGTGTAGCTCAAAATTAGCATTTTATGGGTCCATGAGATGCGATCTTAACCCACTTCATATGGCTTCAATTCACAATAGTCTTCACATAGGAATGAATGRTGTCACGTGATCGATGGCTTTGTCCATTCATATACAGTCATTGGGCACTGCCCATTCTAAAATAAGCTTTTGGGCCTTATAGTCTTCTATCGTTGGGTGTATTCAAGCAGTAAGCCTAACGATGCCGACTGTAGACCAAAGTATGCAAGTGAAATCGGGGGAACTATCTGTGACAGCCGAAAGTTGGACACTGTAGGGGTTTTCTAATATCAAGGCTCAGATCAACATGGAATCAACATAGCCAGCCTGCTCTCAGACGTAACATCGTAAATGTATCTTGAACACTCAAATTAGTATATGTTAGGCATAAGACAGGTTACTTAAGGCAAAAATTTGAAATGTCTAGCAACCCAAAAATTGCGTGTTTAGATTCAATCACTGACTTTTTAGCATTTTAACAAATACTTACTACTTTTTCGCTACTTTGCATGTTAGATAACCCTTCCCCGAACATTAGCCATCTAGGTAACTTTAAATTGGAATTCTTTCAATTTGCAACATATCATACAAATTATAATTTGTAACATATACGTAGTGGATGAACATCCATAATTAATACATACAAAATCTAATTGGACTGTTTTCAGTTTACATTTGCTATGTTACGTCTACTCCTGAGTTCAGGTTGACATAGCGGCTTTTGTTTCTAAAAGTTTTTGTATCAATGTCGAAATAAACTTTCCTATACGCCCATATCAAACACTCAAACTGGAAACATAACGTGTGTACAATTAATTGGTTAGAGAAGTCTATCGCTTTTCATTTGTATCCCCTGTAGTTTTAGAACAAAGTTGGTTCCTGTTTCAGCACGTATTTGGCCACGGTTCGCGTGGGTCATACAAAAAACCATAATGACTGGTTGACAAACAGTGCCTCCCACAATGCAGGTGATRGCTGCATGATGCAGTTGGTGAGAAGCAACTGCAGYGACTTGATCAAAATTGCATGACCTTTGATCACATAATTTTTGTGAAGTTCATGCAGTAGACGTAGTCGCACACAACTATAATGCAACACTTAGAACGGCGATGACAATAAAAGTGATCCACTCGAACGCGCCCATTCTCTATGTTGGCAGAGCAGATTAACAACAACCGTCGCATTTCACAATGACCGCATGGTAACACGCTACACTTCATTCAACAGTTGGCTACTTTACCATGCGAGAAGACCTTAACAGTTAAATTGTATACTACATGGAAAGTGAACACCTAATAGATACAGAATGTGTGGGTGTTTGGGGTAATAAACAGCAGCCCTACAACCGCACAATGTGGTGAGTGCCACACTTGAATAAACTTCCACGCACGAGCGGGAGGATAGTTTTCACCGTCTGACTTGAACTATAGSAAGCGGGACACTGCGAGCCTCTGAGAATATGTTGACAACACAATCACGTAAACACTTGGATGTGAATATGGTCAAATGAAAATCTGTGGTTTTAGAAGGATTGAGACGGGACAGTCGATCGGTGAAATGTGTCAGCCTCGTTTGTGTATCATTTTGGCATTCGTTGTCGAAATACAACCTCAATTCACAATAAGAGGTGGCGACAAATTACATAAATCATTAGACCCAACGCAGCAATCGTATTTTGACATGAAATTAAATAAATGGGAACACATTTAGGCTACATACCCTCGAAATAGTTAACGGTGTACTAAAGTCCCTTCCACCGACCAGTCGAAAACCCCAAGGTGAGGGTCCCTTCAGTGTCACGGTCTGGGGCATAGTTGATTTAGAAAAATTATATCCGTAGGAACTGTGCGATAAACTGTGCAAAACAACTAGGTTCACCACCTATGAGCTGCTAGGCAACACTGTCTCTGTCGCAAAAACKTTCTTCTCCACTTGATTCAACTTTAAATAATAAAACCGCCTCTGACGTGTGATGGGGAGTTGTTGTGTGAAGCCGCCTGACTGCCCGCCTCGCACAGTTTAATATGAATGGGAGGGTGCAACGAAACGCGGTTCCATGGAAACGGTCCACTCTTTATTGGTTTAGATTGTCAGACTATCTAGATTAGAAGTACATATTGTAGTTTTTTAACTAAAGAAAAAAGTACAAAATTGGRATAGATGGGACATTAGACTTCAGTTCCCAGGGTCCAGTTAGTAGGCGCATGTGTATAGTAGGACAGCGTTTTTTTAAACACCTGCATATACACAGGCAGCCAATTCTGATCTTGTTCCACTAWTTGGACTTTTGACCAATCACATCAGCTCTTTTTCAGATATGATCTGATTGGTTAAAAGACCAATTACTGAAGAAAAATAAATCAGAATAGGGCTGCCTGTGTAAATGCAGTTTGAGCCTGCTTTGTGTCACACTTTTGCTCAAACTAACACACTTGACTCCAACAATCAACTAATCAGGATCTTCAGTTTAGAATGCAATTAGTTTAGTCAGTCGTGTTTGCTATGGATGTGTAAAAAGTGTGACTCCTCTGGCCAGGGAGGCCCTAAGTGAGATTAGGTTAGGGCTCCCCACCTCGAGGGAAAACATTTTATTGGCCCCACTCTTGACAGCGAAGAAAACATTTACGTTTTAAAGTTAATTTCCTGCAATTCTGCACATTTTACAATGGGGCAGAGAGAGAAAAATAGCAGTTTTAAAGCAAAATTCCTACAATTCTACATATTTTTCCATGACTTATGCCATGTTAATATGATATCTGAGTGAGAATGACTAACAAAATCAATGGGGGGACCATGCCTGGAGGTCAGGGCCCCTGGGCACATGCCCTGCGTGCCTATTTTCGATAGCTGGCTAGACTAACTACCAATCTAAAAATGTACRTGGCTAATTGCCGGCTAATTGAGTGACTGACATAGCAAGAGAAAAACTGCTGATGCACAATGAAATTTCGAAATTGCACCTGGTGTGGTTTACTGCTCTTACTCTCAATAGCAATTTGAGAGCCCTACTGAGTTCCTACAAAAAGCGTCCGAGAGCCCTAAGCGACGGCTTATGCCTGAAGCCGAACCCTGACTCCAGCCCCAAGGACTGGAGTTGCCCATCYCTGACTTAGACCAGGGCCTCCCAAATTCGGTCCTGGGGCCCCCGCTCGGTGCAGGGGGGAGACCGAGTTTGGGAAACCCTGACTTAGACTATGAAGACCAAATCCATTGTGAACTTTAACCTRTGCCAGAGAAAGCAACTGAACAATAGATACAACTGAAAAGTTATCATGTTGATATTGATTGAAAACATTACAATCTGGATGCATTCAAAAACAGGAAATGTAAATTAATTGTCTCTTCACCGATTTACCCAGTCAATTATACAGTGACTCACTGAGTATGATTTCTGTCTGGGAGTCTATGACCTCATAGACATTCCAGCATGGCTAGGCTAGCCCTGTGTCTGTACAAAACAGACATGGGAATTGAAGAAGTGTCTGAGGGTATGCTGGTGAACACTATTGTGTCAGAGTGAGTCAGGGGTACATACCTACCTGTGTCAGAGTAGCCTGACAGATGTAACTGATTTCTAATGATAACATATATAATGGTATTGAACAACAGTGTGTGTGTGTGTGTCAATGAGAGCATATCAAACCAGTGATGTTCTATGTGCCCTACATACTAAGGAGCCATAGTACACCTATAGGAGACACTGAGGTTAATCAGCTGCCTTTCAAGCATGAGCTGTACAGCTCTGTCACAATGCCAGTGTCTGGAGAATGACTTCATCTGTGTCAGTGCAAGTGTTGCATAAACTGTTGATCATCAACCCTTCTGTTTGAAAACAATATATGTTTTTGATGCCTATTCTCCCTTTAAAACACAGTGGAAATGTCTCTGATCAACACCACCAGTTTAAGGCCTTGTGTATGGCCTGCAGATGTACAATTGGTAACATTTTCAGTAAAAAAAAATGTAAAAAGTATATTTGTGGCTCACAGCTTGTTTCAGAGATTTATGTCGCCAGTGTTGCAGATGCCTCGTCATACAGTAAGAGACAGTGTGACACAGTGGAAACAATGGTGGCACTGCAACTCCACTGTCTAAAGAGAGAAATTAAGTTTAATTCATGTGGTTTGAAAAATGCTGAGTGGAACAACACCTTTCCCCCTCAGGAGACAGAAAAAATTTGGCATGGGTCCCCAGATCCTCAAAATGTWATATAGCTGCACCATCGAGAGCATCCTGACTGGTTGCATCACCACCTGGTATGGCAACTGCTCGGCATCCGACCGTAAGAYGCTACAGAGGGTAGTGCATCCGGCCCAGTACATCACTGGGGCCAAGCTTCCTGCCATCCACGACCTATATACTAGGCGTTGTCAGAGGAAGGCCCAAACAATTGTCAAAGACTCCAGTCACCCAAGTCATAGACTGTTCTCTCTGCTACCGCACGGCAAGCGGTACCGGAGCGCCAAGTCTAGGTCCAAAAGGCTTCTACCCCCAAGCCATAAGACTGCTGAACAATTAATCGATCAAAGGGCCACCCAGACATTTCATCCCCCCCCCCCCCCCCCGCACATTGACTCGGTACCGGTACTCCCCTTGTTATTGTTATTTTATTGTGTTGCTTTTTATTTAATTTTTTACTTTAGTTTATTTGGTAAATATTTTCTTAACTCTATTTCTTGAACTGCATTGTTGGTTAAGGGCTTGTAAGTACACATTTCACAGTAAGGTCTTGATTAGAAACAGATGTAATCGTTAGATAACCACAGCGCCAAAGTATCTCTAGTTAGCCTAAGTTTATAGTCTATACAACATGCTCATCAGCCAGGACTCACCWGTACAGTAAGTTGTGGTGATGGTCATAATGAATAGGAACTATTTGTAGCTCTTCCCTGCTCACGGAGGGTAGAGTCGATTTACCTTGCTATCCATCACTATATATRTAATCAAACATCTCTGTTTTTCAGTCACCCATACAGACACCAGGTGTTCCAGTTGAATGTTTAATGTAGTGCTTGGTTAAGGTTGCTGGAACAATAAACAGATGTGAATGGATTTGAACATGGCTCATTCATTTGTCATTTAATCAAATGAGAATAAGAGCAAGTTCATGTGTCAATGTGTTTGTAAGTACCCTTCACAGGAGGATCAGGCAACAGTGAATACAAAACACAGGCACAAACACAAACAGACACTCTTTCTGTCTCTCTCCCTAGCTCTCACTCACACACACAAACATGTACACCCACGCACATACAAGCACACAAACAACTTATACCCATTTCAGACAGAAGATGTGGTATATTGCCTGTAAAACATAGAAGGCTGTGTTTATATGATCCTCTTTCAAACAGCCCCTTAAATAACACCTGGCAGGTCCCTTTTATGCATATCAGTGGGTAACTGACAAATCGGAATTGGTGTTGCTAAACCATTGGGGCAGTTTGCATTTCAAATTAGGGAGGTGTTAAACAATGGAAGTCTTAATGAATTTGCCTGCAAAAAAAGCAGATAATCATTTATACAGACCCGAWACCTGTATTTTGGTTMCAGGGTCTGTGAAAATGCTGGAATCAGGCCTCCTGAGTGG
Organism: Salvelinus sp. IW2-2015; assembly: GCF_002910315.2. Taxonomy (NCBI): domain Eukaryota; kingdom Metazoa; phylum Chordata; class Actinopteri; order Salmoniformes; family Salmonidae; genus Salvelinus; species Salvelinus sp. IW2-2015. The sequence continues at coordinate 5,905,376 of NC_036863.1, read as the reverse complement.
TGCAGTGGTTTAGGGTGGCAGGTAGCCTAGTGGTTAGAGTGTTGGACTAGTAACCGAAAGGTTGCGAAATCAAATCCCTGAGCTGACAAGGTAAAAATCTGTTGTTCTGCTCCTGAACAAGGCAGTTAACCCACTGTTCCTAGGCTGTCATTGAAAATAAGAATTTGTTCTTAACTGTCTTGCCTAGTTAAATAAAATAAAATAAATTGCAGTGCTGGGTTTGAGTCCAGGCTCTGTTGCAGCTGGCTGTGATGGGGTGGCTCAMAATTGGCTCAGTGTTGTCTGGGTTAGGGGACGGTTTGGCTGGCAGGGAGGTCCTTGTCCCATTGTGCACTAGTGAGTCCTGGGTGCAGTGCACGCTGACATGGTAGCACAGTGTTTTCTTCTGGCTGTCTTCCGGGCTAAGTGGGCATTGTGTCAAGAAGCAGTGTGGCTTGGTTGGGTTGTGTTTCAGAGGACGCACGGCTCTCGACCTTTGCCTCTCCCGAGTCCATACGGGAGTTGCAGCGATGAGACAAGACCGATACCACGAAATTGGGGAGAAACATGTTTAAAAAAAAATTATAAATACAAATCAAAAAACAATATAAACATCAGGAATCATGACTTCCAGTTGCTTTTTATTATCCATGTTTTTTTTTAACCTCCTATCCCTTTCAGATATATAAAAAAAAACTGTTAAAAAGAAGCAGGCATGATACATTAGTGGGATCTTTGTCTGTGTATGAAAAGGGTATTACTGTATCCGTGCATGTATGCTTCTAGAATGGCCTAATAAAAAGTTCATTAGAACCCTGTGCTCTGATGACCTCTGTCTTGGCATCAGCTGCATCTCTCCAGGGGTCACGCACACTTTAATGACACCAACCCTCTCATTAACTCCCAACGAGCGCCAAAATGCTTGCGGATGCTTCCAATAAACCATGACCTAAACCCCTGTAAGTGATGGGAGGGAGGACCGGATAGACACTCTGCTATACTAGACTTGGCTAACAGGGTCTGGTTAACACACACCACCGCAATGCTGGATGCTGAGCTCAGCCTTCTCACTGCTTTGTTCTTCCCACAAACCATACAGCTGAGTGCCACTGATGCCAGCTCTCTCTCTCTCTGTCTCTCTCTCGCTCTCTCTCTCTCTCCCTCTCTGTCTCACTCGCTCTCTCTCTGTCTCACTCTCTCTGTCTCACTCTCTCTCGCCCTCACTCCCCCTCTCTCTCTCTCTCTCCCTCACTCTCTCTCTCCCTCACTCTCTCTCTCCCTCACTCTCTCACTCTCTCATCAACAGCGGCCATCTTGGATGCGTGGTCCAAACAGATTGTGTAGCAGCTGGTGGACAAAAAGCAAATTACTTAACAAACGCCACAGTAGGTCACCCGCTGGATTGGGCCTTTTATAATGTCCACTGACATCTCAGATAGAGAGGAGAGGAAAAGGAGGGGGCATGATATGTTCCACTGGATATCATAAGGTGAATGCACCAATTTGTAAGTCGCTCTGGATAAGAGCGTCTGCTAAATGACTTAAATGTAAATGTAAATGATATCAACTTGATCAGATTTGGTATCCTATTATTACTGTATGATAACAGAGTAAGTCGCTCTGGATAAGAGCGTCTGCTAAATGACTTAAATGTAAATGTAAATGTAAAGGAGCAATGATCAGGTAAATTTTACAGCACAGGAGGTTGGTGGCACCTTAAAATGGGAGAGCGGGCTCTTGTTAATGACTGGAGCGGAATAGGTGGAACGGTATCAAATCCATCAAACACATTGTTTGCAGGTGTTTGATGCCATTACATTTGCTCTGTTGTGTGTTTTACAGGTAGGTCAAACAGTAGTTTTCATAAGCAAACATATACAGTATGTATGCTAATTTAGCTTCCATTACGTGTACACAAATCTTGTTAGATGAGGCGTGTTCAATTCAGTGAATTTGACATTACAGAAACATCAAATACCTGATTCACTGAACCAAACTGAAAATGAAGAGTAAGTATATTTTGCTGTAAATTCCAGCAGTTAGCAGACAACGGGGTTAAGTACAATATATTGCTGTAAATGACAGAAATTAGCAGACAGCGGGATTATTGTATATTGCTGTAAATTACAGCAATTAGCAGACAGTGGGATTAAATACACTAAACTTTCTAAATCTCATAAGAAGCATTAACAATCTGTGGTTAAAAATGAATAAGCCTAAAATATATCTGGTGAGACGTAAAGCAGCAAACAAATGACATGAATACTCTTCAGTTCAGATTGATGTTTTTGTACTCTCCAGTGTGACAGTGCAGTGGATATTAATTATCTGAAAGCTCTAAGGAAGGACAGTAAGTAAGCAGACAATTAATCTCAAACAAGTCCTTTCAAACTGCCAGACACAAGCCGCGGTACAGGAACGGGTGTACTGGAACACTACATATTAAAAATGACACAGGCTAAAAACCAACGGGAAACACTTGATGTGAATGTATCCGATACCATCTGTGTTTGGGTTTTAAATTAGGTTGAAGTATTACAGAGAGGTTGTAAATAAATGTAATGAAAGCAGCCGATAACAGAAAAACAAAGTGCTAAAGTTAAAGGTGAGGTTGTAGACCCTATGGTTACACAGAGTTATGACTAAGAAGATAGCCATGAGCAGTGAAGTGTGGTGGGGGGGCATCTGTTGCTCTTCAGCATCTTCCACTCCCCTTTAAGTCCCCCCAACAATCCACACAGTGGTAGCTGACAAACCAGAGTTAGAGAGGAAATGGGCTAACAGTTGTCATAGGCGAGTCAGCCAGCCTCGCGCTACATCTTAGCCAGCCTCACACTACATCTTACCCAGTCTGAAGTGAAGTGCCCACCCACACACAGCAGGACAGAACAGCAGGGTGTGTTAGACAAGTCAGGTCCTGAATTTGAGACAGGCAATTACACGGTAAACTTAACAGGAAGGCGAGGCAGGATCACAGTCTTTCATTCAGAGTGACAGCTCTTCCCCTACTGTATGTGAGGAGAGCAGGACAGTGTCCACACACAGGAGTCATGTTACCTCCCAGGCCAAGATATAACAGAGATAGCTAGTATGGAACGAAGTTTGGGTCTTTGCGTGTCAAAAAAAGTCACACGTCAAATAACACCATCTGACACGTTATTTGCACGTGCAAGCCAAGCGCTACCACTACTATCATTAGCACTATCATAGCTGTACAAATAAAGTCTGCAAACAAGCACACACCGGCCACGAATGATGCGTTTACAATAATGCATTGGTAATAAGGCAATCAGACACACAGTGTCAACCAATGAACCAAAGATGCGTGAGGGAGGGCTGAGCCAACTCACTCCCAGTCACACACTTAGCAGCCGAGGAGATTTAAAGCCGGTTCTAGGCACAACCTACACCGGCATATGCRAACTGTGTACCCAACTGTGAAGCTAGCTGTAGCGGAGCTTCGAGAAACTAGCGGGCCTGCTAGTGAGAGTGGTGGAGCCAGCACCTCCACACGTGGAGATGTATTCACTCAGTCAAGTAGGCCTACTTCGCGACCCGTGGCAAYGCAGTCTTCTATGGACCAGTTTATGCCAAAGTCTATGTCTGTAGCAAAACAAGGTCAAATTGATATTGCATTGGCTAAAATGATTGCCACCGATTTCCAGCCAAATTATAGCAATAGTCTAAATCCAACATACACAATTCCAAGCAGGAAAACCCTTTCAAAATTACTTATTCCACAACTGTACAAGAGCACACAGGCTTCAGTGCGGGAAAGAGTCCAAAAAGCTACTGCAGTTTGCCTTACCACTGACTGCTGGACATCAAGGGTAACCACTTCTTACATGTCGGTTACATGTCACTTCATTGAAGATTTTTCGATGTCTAGCTGTCTTCTGGACTGCTTTGAGTTCAKCGAGAGACACACCTCAGAGAACTTGGCAGAGGAACTGTTGAGAGTGGCCAGAGAATGGCAAGTAGATGGAAAAGTGGTCTGTTGTGTTAGCGACAATGCAGCTAACATAACCAAAGCGATGAAAATACTTCCACAGGAGCACAGTAGGTGCTGAAAAACTAAAGTCTACACAATGCCAGATGGGGATGCCTGAGCTGAGGCCTAAACAAGACTGTACTACAAGGTGGAATTCAACATTTTATATGTTTAAGCGGTTTCTTGAGTCAAAGGATGCCATCATCTCTACCCTGGCCATTGTCAATGCACCTGTTGATGCTCTGACCCAAGAGGAATGGGAGGTGGTGGAGGTGGTGTGCAGAGTCCAGGAACCCTTTGAGCAGGTCACTGTGGAGATCAGTGGAGAAAGGTACAGTAAGCAGTTATTACTACATAATTATTTAATCCAGTATTATATATGTATGTGAGCAGTAGATGAGAATGTAGTATCAGTAGACAAAACATGAACCTGAACTAATAAGTTACTGTTCTCTCTTTTCAGCAATGTGACAGCCTCAAAAATGATACTCCTGTGTAAGGGTCTGCCAGAGAGAAGAACATTTAACCACAGGACATGTGACAGAGTTGATGGACACCCTGTTCATCAATGGACAGAAAGTTCCACAGAATGGAAAATAATCACGAGCTATCAGAAACCGCTGCACTTGACCCAAGGTTTAAGAAGTTAGCCTTCAGTGATGCCAGAGCGATTGATGAGGCTCTTCAGAGAATAACCTCAGCAGCAGGGAGGGACAGCCCCAGCAGTCAGCTGGCTCAGGCACCAGGGCAACAGGAAGAAGAGGGATCAGATGGAGCAGAAGCACCAGCAGTAGTGCCACAAACGTCTGCTGTTTGGATGCTGTTTGATGAGAGAGCAACTGGGGATGCAGCACGAAGGAATCCTTCAGCAGATGCCATAATGGAGGTCCGATCCTATTTGGAGGATCCCCTCTACCCACGGCTTACTAAAGTCATGACAGGGAGACTCTGCATAGTGGCCACATATGTTCCCTCTGAGAGGGTCTTCTCCAAAACGCAAATGCAAATGTCTCATAAAAGCAAAATATGGTCAGCATTGCTGTGTGCTGCTGGTTATAACATGGCAATAAAGAAGAGAGGGAAAAGAGAGACCAGTTTAATATTATATTATTATGTTGTTCAGATTGTATTCGTTTTGAATTGTTACATTTATATAAATATGCACTTTGTTTATATACATTGAAAAGTTATACTTTAAATGCAAATGTTTAAATGCAAATATTTTCATAACAAACCAATGCATTTTTAAATATATTGTGGTTAAGGTAGAGTATGATTTCATTTAATAATTTAATTAGAATTGTTTTAACACCAATCATAGTCAAACTATCGCAAACGGTTTGACTTGGAAAAATACAAAACATGTTTKTTTTTTTAAAGAGTCGTTTGGGAGCCGAAAGAGCCGGCTCTTTTTGGTGAGCTGAGCCGAACGAGCCGGTTCACTGAAAAGAGCCGGAATGCCCATCACTAATAAGGATTAGGCAAAATAGTGGAATTTGGGGTTTGCCTTCAAAATAAAAGTACCTATTTGAAAGTGATGCAGAAGGTTACAATTGGTGGAATCATGCCATATTTAGACTAGATAATGTTMAACAAGGTTGGAATGTGAAGYAATGAAAWGGGGTATCAGTCTACTCRGTGACACCCACAGAACACAACTGTGAAGAGTTTATGCAAATATTAGCGTTGTAGCTCTTATCGGGGGACTTTGACTGTGTGAAATCACCTCCCCAGTCAGCCTATTGTGTGTATTGACATTCATTTTGCACTGTACAGCTTTACCTAAGGATTGGGGATCTATGAAATGGGGTATCAGTCTACTTGTTACGTCCGTCGTCGGAATGAGACCAAAGCGCAGCGTGGAAAGTGTTCATCGTACTTTATTAGAATGAACACCAAAAACAACAAAGGGAAAACAACRAACGTAAAGTTCTGCGGGGCTATACAGCTACTGTGCAAAAACAACATCCACAAACTTGKGTGGAAAACAGGCTGCCTAAGTATGATTCCCAATCAGAGATAACGATAGACAGCTGCCTCTGATTGGGAACCATACCCGGCCAACAAAGAAATAGAAAACTAGAATGCCCACCCAAATCACACCCTGACCTAACCAAATAGAGAAATAAAAAGGCTCTCTAAGGTCAGGGCGTGACACTACTCAATACCCAAGATATTCTTTCCCAACGTTTTTCCTCTGGAATACTGTTCAATACACATAGGTTGACAATAAATGTGGCTCAATTCACAGTTGTTTCAGAGTCCCGCAAATAAGAGCTACAACGCTAATGCTCTTGATCCAAAATCCATAGGTAAGGCTGTACAGTGAAATAAGTACGCCCACAATGCAATTCTAAAGTATACATCCCAGTGTGATTTCAACAGATTTTTGTCAAATGAACAAATGATTGTCTTTTATTGATTTCATAGAACAACATTCCAACCTCGTTTAGCATGATCTATTCAATTATGGCATAATTCTACTATTTGTATTAATTTGCATCGCTGTCAATGACATACYTTTATTTCGAAGGCTAACCGCAAAGTCCACTATTGTGGCTAATCGTTATTGTCGCTAGCTTCACATAGATGGGTCTGACCACCATTAATCAAAAAAGAACTGTTTTATAAATGAGGTTTATTTTAAATGATGACACCTAGCTATATAGTTAGCTAGCTAACTATAGCTACTGGGACAGATTATGTCGTTTTGCTATGTTTTTGGGGAAGAACATTGTCTGCATCCATGAGCTAGCTAGCTTTTTTTAATGACCAGCACTGTAGGTTGCGTGAGACAACTTTACCAGCATCATAGCAACGTATCGATGAATCGTTGTGACATGAAATACGAGTGATAGTGTAATCAATGTGTAAAAACTACGTAAAAAAATTATTAACACGTTCAATTATTATGTGATGTGCAGTCATATTCAGGTCCTGAATGGTCAACAAGCTTATTTGACATTGTCACGACTTCCGCCAAAGTCGGGTCCTCTCCTTGTTCGGGTCTTCTAGCCATCATCGATCCACTTTTCATTTCCCATGTGTTTTGTCTTGTTTTTCCTCACACCTGGTTTCAATTCCCTCAATCATTTGTTGTGTATTTAACCCTCTGTTTCCCCATGTCTTTGTGTGGGATTGTTTATTGTAAGTGCTTGTGCACGTGTTGATTGTTGCGYGACAGGTTTTTGTACCCAAATATCTTGTTATTTTCATGCGGTTGGTTTTGCTATTAAACTGTTCCGGCTATTACCAAGTTCTGCTCTCCTGCGTCTGACTACCCTGCCACCRGTTACGCACCCCTTACAAACATAATAGTGTTATTTGACGTGTATCTTTTTTGACACACAAAGACGAAAGGCGTGGAGAGAAAGTAGTGACTTTCCACCTGGAGGCCTGTATAGCAGTGCATGAACATATGGCTTTATGGTACAGTAGCTGTAGTTTTGCCCATTGTGTGAGATCATACCTCTGAGGGGAAGTCAGCAAAAGCCTGATCTACACCACTGGATGAAATACTGCCAGACTTCAACAGCTGCCCCCTTTTAAATCATTAAGAGTCTAAAAACGCACCCGTGCGGCAATCAAAGTAACATAATAAAGAAATCCCTATCAAAATCCATCAGTTTAAATGACAGATATTTGGGTTTTTGCATGTGTAACGGATGTGAAATGGCTAGCTAGTTAGSGGTGGTGCGCGCTAATAGCGTTTCAATYGGGTACGTCACTCGCTTTGAGACCTTGAAGTAGTGGTTCCCTTTGCTCTGCAAGGGCCGCGGCCTTTGTGGAGCGATGGGTAACGATGCTTCGTGGGCGACCGTTGATGATGTGTGCAGAGGGTCCCTGGTTCGTGCTCCTGTCGGGGCGAGGGGACGGTCTAAAGTTATACTGTTTCACATGGGCTGTCTCCATCCACCGCATCCACCTATGTTTTGGCCTACAAACTAATATGACCATTCTATGTTTTCCTCTACGACCATCAAAAGTGTCACAGGACTCGTCTGAAGGTAACTGGTACTGGTTTAAAAACGAATGAAAGCATGGAGGTAGTTTTGTACCAACAAAAAAAAGGGGTTAAATATGTATCCAAAAAACTAAAATATTTCCAGAGCTTTCTTATCTCCCAGATATAGGACAGACACTTCAAAACCTTATTCCTTTTGATTTATTTTTTGTCCACTATGAGCAACTATAGCCTTTCACTGATGCTCTCCAGACCCTAAGGGTTTGTTTGTTTGCTGGCGCTCAGCTTGTATACTGTTTGTTGGTTCCTTTCTGCCCTGTATTTGGTTATGGGTGGTAGAACTATTCAACAATTACATCCCAAATGGCACTCTATTCCCTATGTAGTGCACTACTTTTGAACAGGACCCATAGGGGTCTGGTTAAAAGTAGCACACTATATACAGAATAGGGTGCCATTTAAGACACCTAAAGGTATCTTTGACTGATGGAGGGGAATGCAGCTGTGATCCACAGGGAACCACAGTTAACAAGGTTTGTTTTTCTCCCAGATATATTTTTAAAACCCACTGTGAAATCCCTGGCCTACTGTCAGACTCAAAGCATTTGCAAGGGTTTGAAAGAAGAAGAGTTTGAAAAAAGAGCCATCTGTCTGTTTATCCTAGTGTCCCTCTCTATCCTCAGAGGGCAGGCTCCAGCCGAGGAGCAACGGTCAACACTAGCTCTCCCCAGGAAGAGGCATTCCTCCTACCCATACCCAAGCCTTTGGTCTAGGCGTCCTCAAGAATGCCAAACAGCACTTGTGAGAAATGCATACAGGGTCTGCCAAATGGTACACACCTACAGGAAATGACTGGTGTCGGGCTTTTATTTCCCCATCCATTGTTTGGGAGGCCGTATGGCCTCTACCTGCCTTACCAACCAACTGTGTGTCAGAGGAATTAACTGTACTGACATGTTGTTACAGTAGTTACCTAATTCCTACTAGGCACACCGTGTCATTTTAACGTGGAAATTTGGGTAATATTTGGTTGAAATGTTGATCAATGAGATTTCAACCTTTATTCACCCACTCAAAAAGACAGCCAGAAGTTTGTTGAATTCCCAATGTGTTATCACTATGCGTTCAACCATTTAAAAGAACAACAAAGTTMAAATAGGAATAAAATGTCAAATATTTTGTAATGCGTTATCACTGTGCTTAATATAATAGCACAATCAAATGACCTGGATTGCAGTTGAGATTACATTAAAAGTTAATAGTTCAAGTGATCAATGCTGTTCAACATTCTGCGCAGATTATTATAGCAATTGTGAAGATCTCCACAAACCTGTGACCTTTGCATGCTATCTTGAAAATGCAGGCGTTCTATGAGTACATAAGACATTTATAGTTACACTAGGCTAACCTCAAAATGTGGCCATGGATGTGTTACTCATTTTAAGGTTGAATAAATACTGTTACATTAGTTTGTAAAATAGCCTTAACTTTAGGCTACTTACTGTATTAAAAAAGTATTATTGAATTGAGTCTAGTTGACAACACAGTTAAATATCAACATTTGAGAGATATGTATATTTTGTGCCACTGACTTAGTCTGGCTTTAATTCCAGTTGGTTTACAAATTAATAATTTATATGTTGGATTCACGTCTCCTCAGCCAAAAATCCAAGTTCAAAATAGGACTAAATCTAATTTAAACAAACTTTAAATGCACTTTAAATAAAGTTTGATTTGATTTAGTCCTATTCTTTAACTTAGATTTTGGTTTGGATTGAGATGTGAATACAACATATTAATGATTACTGTAAATTGAAGATTACATTTGAAATCAACCAAAGCTTCAAACTCCAGGCCTGTATGTATTGTCTATTTTTAGGTCAACACTGGGTATAATTGAAACAATAGCTGTTGATGACTTTGCAAACCAAAGTTTGGCTACCAGTAGCCTAGTGGTTAGAGTGTTGGGCCAGTAACCAAAAGGTTGCTAGGTAAAATCCCAGAGCTGACAAGGGAAAAGTCTGTCGTTTTGCCCCTGAACAAGGCAGTTAACCCACTGTTCCTAGGCTGTCGTTGTAAATAAGAATTTGTTCTTAACTGACTTGCCTAGTTAAACTTGTTTTTTAAAATGCTATGTAGTCCTAAATAATCTCATTGATGTGATATGGTATGGTCACATTTCATTTGTTCTGCTAAACCTGCCCTTTGCAATGACTTCACTATCAACAGTAAATATTATTAAGAGATTGCTCAAGAATCAATCTCACGATAGCACATTAGTGTAGTAGTCAGTGACAGATATCAAAGCTAAGTAGGTCTGGGCATTGTTAGAACCCTGCATGGGAAACCAAATTCATAGCTGTAGATAGAACTCTCCAGTAGGAGGTGCTGCCCAGCCTATAGTTKTTTTCTTCTGGTAGTGGCTATAATGTTAGAGATCTGATGTTGTTTCAAAGGTACAAATTCAACATATTTTATACAAGATTTGTCTATGTTGAAAATTCGTTACAATGATGACATAATCCTGTGGTTGAAATTTCACCCTGAAAACTAACGTTTTGACTTTTTTCAAAGCCACTGTATTTTCCACGTAGATTCCACGTCACAATACTTTGACAAATTACATTGATTCAACCAGTTTGTGCACAGTGGGTTGTGTTCTGCAGGCTACCACAAGAAGGTACATATCTAAATAGAGAAAAGTGGATGACAGAGAAACAAACAGAGACACTGATTGGTGTTTATTGTGGTTTTGGCAATCGATCCCCATCATTCAGACATCTATCCCCCACACGTTGTACACTATGAGCAACTAGCCTTTCACTGATGCTCTCCAGACCCTAAGGGTTTGTTTGCTTGCTGGCGCTCAGCTTGTCTAATGTTTGTTGGTTCCTTTCTGCCCTGTTTTGGGGTATGGGTGGAAGAACTACTCAGAGACTTTGTCCCAAATGGCACTCTATTCCTTATGTAGTGCACTACTTTTGAACAGGACCCATAGGGGTCTGGTTAAAAGTAGCACACTATATACAGAATAGGGTGGCATTTAGGCCACCTAAAGSTATCTTTGACTGATAGAGGGGAATTTAGCTGTGATCCACAGGGAAGCACAGTTTGTTTTCTCCCAGATAAATTTTGAAAACCATCTGTGAAATCCCTGGCCTACAGTCAGACAGTTTGAAAAAAAGTTTGAAAGAAGAGGCTGAAAAAATTGCCATCTGTCTGTTTATCCTAGTGCCCATCTCTATCCTCAAATAACAGAGGTCAGGCTCCAGCCGAGGAGCAACGGTCAACACTAGCTCTCCCCAGGAAGAGGTATTCCTCCTACCTATGCCCAAGCCTTTGTTCTAGCTCTCCCAGGAAGGACCTTATAGGGTCTGGTCGAAAGTCCATTTGGGACAGACTAAAGATACACTACACGGMCAAAATTATTTGGATACCCCTTCAAATTAGTGGATTAGACTATTTCAGCCACACCCGTTGCTGACAGGTGTATAGAATCGAGCACACAGCCATGCAATCTCCATAGACAAACATTGGTAGTAGAATGGCCCGTAGCGAAGAGCTCAGTGACTTTCAATGTGTTACCGTCATAGGATGCCACCTTTCCGGTGGCATTCAGTTTTACCAAATTTTTACCAGCATGTCACATGTGCAACCAGGGGAAAAATAATCCTAGATCACCTTTACTCCACACACAGAGGTGCATTCAAAGCTCTCCCCCGCCCTCCATTTGGCAAATCTGACCACAATTCTATCCTCCTGATTCCTGCTTACCAGCAAAAACTAAAGCAGGAAGTAGCAGTGACTCGCTCAATACGGAAGTGGTCAGATGACGTGGATGCTACACTACAGGACTATTTTGCTAGCACAGACTGGAATATGTTCCGGGAATCATCCAATAGCATTGAGGAATACACCACCTCAGTCATCGGCTTCATCAATAAGTGCATCGATGACGTCATCCCCACAGTGACCGTACGTACATATCCCAACCAGAAGCCATGGATTACAGGCAACATCCGCATCGAGCTAAAGGCTCGAGCTAACGCTTTCGAGGAGCGGGAGATTAATCCGGWCGCTTATAAGAAATCCCACTATGCCCTCAGACGAACCATCAAACAAGCAAAGCATCAATACASGATTAAGATTTAATCCTACTACACCGGCTCTGACGCTTGTCGGATGTGGCAGGGCTTGAAAACTATTATGGACTACAAAGGGAAACCCAGACGCGAGCTGCCCAGTGACGCAAGCCTACCAGACGAGCTAAATGCCTTTTATGCTCGCTTCGAGGCAAGCAACACCGAAGCATGCATGAGAGCACCAGCTATTCTGGATGACTGTGTGATAACGCTCTCGGTAGCCGATGTGAACAAAACCTTTAAACAGGTCAACATTCACAAAGCCGCAGGGCCAGACGGATTACCAGGACGTGTACTCAAAGCATGCGCGGACCAACTGTCAAGTGTCTTCACTGACATTTTCAACCTCTCCCTGATTGAGTCTGTAATACCTACATGTTTTAAGCAGACCACCATAGTCCCTGTGCCCAAGGAAGCAAAGGTAACCTGCCTAAATGATTACCGCTCCGTGGCACTCACATCRGTAGCCATGAAGTGTTTTGAAAGGCTGGTCATGGCTCACATCAACAGCATACTCCCGGACACCCTAGACCCACTCCAATTCACAAAAGGAACACCTATGTGAGAATGCTGTTCATCGACTACAGCTCAGCCTTCAACACCATAGTGCTCATGAAGCTCATCACTAAGATAAGGACTCTGGGACTAAACACCTCCCTCTGCAWTGGGATCCTGGACTTCCTGACGGGCCGCCCCCAGGTGGTAAGAGTAGGTAACAACACGTCTGCCACATTGATCCTTAACACTGTGGCCCCTCAGCGGTGTGTACTTAGTCCCCTCCTGTATTCCCTGTTCACCCACGACTGCGTGGCCAAACACGACTCCAACACCATCATTAAGTTTGCTGACGACACAACAGGGTGTCAACGATGAGACGGCCTATAGGGAGGTCAGAAAACTGGCGGTGTGGTGCCAGGACAACAACCTCTCCCTCAATGTAAGCAAGACAAAGGAGTTGATCGTGGACTACAGGAAAAAGCAGGCCGAACAGGCCCCCATTAACATCGACGGGCTGTAGTGGAGCGGGTTGAGAGTTTCAAGTTCCTTGGTGTCCACATCACCAATGAACTATCATGGTCTAAACATACCAAGACAGTCGTGAAGAGGGCACGACAAAAACCTTTTCCCCCTCAGGAGACTGAAAAGATTTGGCATGGGCCCCCAGATCCTCAAAAGCTTCTACAGCTGCACCATCAAGAGCATCCTGACTGGTTGCATCACCACCTGGTATGGCAACTGCTCGGCATCTGACCGTAAGGCGCTACAGAGGGTAGTGCGAACAGCCCAGTACATCACTGGGGCCAAGCTTCCTGCCATCCAGGACCTATATAATAGGCGGTGTCAGAGGAAAGCCCATAAAATTGTCAGACTCCAGTCACCCAAGCTATAGACTGTTTTCTCTGCTACCGCACGGCAAGCGGTACCGGAGCGCCAAGTCTCGGAACAAAAGGCTCCTCAACAGCTTCAACCCCCAAGCCATTAGACTGCTGAACCGTTCATCAAAATTGCCACTGGACAATTTACAGTTACCCCCCCCCCCTCACTGTACACTGCTGCTACTCGCTGTTTGTTTGTTACCTWTGCATAGTCACTTCTGTTAATGCTGTGTAAGGGAGGCAAAGTCAGTTGCAGGAGAGCAGAGTAGAGTAAACAGGCACACTTTTATGCCGTTCAACATTAGGCACAAAAAATGACATAAGTGCCCAAAAACACGGAACATAAACTATAAAAGTATCGCGTGTGAACATACACCATTAACAATGAACAATTACACAAAGACATGATGGGGAACAGAGGACTAAATACATGTAGATTGATTGGGGAATGAAAACCAGGTGTRTATGGAACAAGACAAAACAAATGGACATATGAAAAATGGAGCGGCAATGGCTAGAAAGCCGGTGACGTCGATCGCCRAACGCCACCCGAACAAGGAGAGGTGCCGACTTCGGCGGAAGTCGTGACAACTTCGCCCCCACCTACATGTACAGATTACCTCAACTAGCCTGAACCACTGCACACTGACTCGGTACCGGTGCCCCTGTATATATATATTCTTATTGTGTTACTTTTTATTATTACTTTTTATTTCAGCCTACTTGGTAAATATTTTCTTCTTCTTGAACTGCACTGTTGGTTAAGGGCTTGTAAGTAAGCATTTCACGGTTAAGTCTACACTTGTTGTATTCGGCTTGTGTGGCAAATAAAGTTTGATTTGATTTGATTCCAACAAGTCAGTTCATCAAATTTCAGCCCTGCTAGAGCTGTCCCGGGCTACTGTAAGTGCTGTTATTGTGAAATGGAAACGTCTAGGAGCAACAACGGCTCAGCTGTGAAGTGGTCGGCAAAACAAGCTAACAGAACGGGACCACAAGTGCTGAAGCGCGTAGCGTATGAAAATTGTCTGTCCTCGCTTGCAACACTCACTACCGAGTTCCAAACTGCCTTTGGAAGCAATGTCAGCACAGGAACTGTTCATAGGACTCTTCATGAAATAGGTTTTTATGGCCAAGCATCTGCTCACGAGCCTAAGATCACCATGCGCAATGCCAAGCATCTGTTGGAGTGGTGTAAACCTCGCCGGCATTGTATTCTGGTGCAATGGAAACACGTTCTCTGGAGTGATGAAACATGCTTCACCATCTGGCAGTCCGATGGATGAATCTTGGTTTGGCAGATGCCAGGAGAACGCTACCTGCCCCAATGTATAGTGCCACCTGTGAAGTTTGGTKGRGGAGGAATAATGGTCTGGGGCGTTCGGGCTAGGACCCTTAGTTCCAGTGATGAGAAATCCTAATGCTACAGCATCCAAAGACATTCTAGACGATTCTGTGYTTCCAACTTTGTGGAAACAGTTTGGGGAAGGCCCTTTCCTGTTTCAGCATGACAATATCCCTGTGGACAAAGCGAGGTCCACACAGAAATGGTTTGTCGAGGAAGGTGTGGAAGAACTTGACTGGTCTGCACAGAGCACTGACCTCATCCCCATCGAACACTTTTGGGATGAATTGGAACGCCGACTGCGAGCCAAGCCTAATCGCTCAACATCAGTGCCCGACCTCACTAATGCTCTTGTGGCTGAATGGAAGCAAGTCCACGCWGTAATGTTCCAGCATCTAGTGGAAAGCCTTCCCAGAAGAGTGGAGGCTGTTATAGCAGCAAAGGGGGACCAACTCCATATTAATGCCCATGATTTTGGAATGAGATGATCAACGAGCATGTGTCCACATACCTTTGAGTGATGGAAGGGAATCTAGCTCTGACCCTTATTTACGTCCCCAGACTTAAGGAATGGAAAGTATTTTGTGGCTTTAGGGGGAGTTTGCAGGATAATGCCTTACCTTCTTTGCATAATTACTTCCAGACTATCTGCTGTTTCCTTCTCGTTAAGCTGCATACCTCTGTCAAGGAACATCAGTGAGTTGATCCTCGGTGAGAGACGTCCTTAACAACCTTTTATGGCCAACTTCAGAGTTTCAAACAGATGAGCTTCAACAATCAGTCCACTGTCCCGTCCTCATCTAACCCTTTGGTGAAATGCAATACTTCAATATCTGTGCAATACTCCACTACTGCCATGCAAAGGAAATGTAATTATGGATGCACACATGTTTTCCATTATATTCTGCTTATTTCTTCAGGTACTTTACACACTTTACCAACATAACATGACATAACAAGTCTTGGTGTGTTTCATATTAGATAGCCAATGAAACAAAAGTCATAAACAATAACTCTGAAATGTTTATTTTCCTTTGATGTGTGGTGTGCAGGCTTGGGTATCGCACAATTGGCCTGTCAATTAACGTATTACAATTGCATATTTGTTTTGAGTTGCAGGCCTCAAGGATTTTGTGCTGAGTGGTGGAATCTTTCACTCAGGAAGGAACTACGTTGGCTTTTTATAACAGGCCGTGGTTAGAGATTCATGGTTTCTGGTCTTATGTGGTCAAATAGGATTTAGAGTGAAATGCACAGAAGACCTGGGGGTCTGGATTCCCTCTTTAAGCTGCTCTTTGAAACACTGCCCATGCCTCCTCTCCTCTATATATGTATATTACACCCTGAGTGTTGCTAGTCAAGCACCCTTTCCAAATGAGAATAGCCATATACACTATATATACAAAAGTATGTGGACCCCTTCAAATTAGTGGATTCAGCTATTTCAGCCACACCCATTGCTGACAGGTGTATAAAATCGAGCACAGAGCCATGCAATCTACATAGAAAAACATTGGCAGTAGAATGGCCTTACTGAAGAGCTCAGTAACTTTCAACGTGGCACTGTAATAGGATGCCATCTTTTCAACAAGTTAGTCAAATTTCTGCCTTRCTAGAGCTGTCAAGTGTAAGTGTTGTTATTGTGAAGTGGAAACGTCTAGGAGCAATAACAGCTCAGCTGCGAAGTGTTAGACCACACAAACTCACAGAACTGGACCGCCGAATTCTGAAGCGTGTAGTGCATAAAAATCGCTTGTGCTCGGTTGCAACATTCACTACCGAGTTCCAAACTGCCTCTGGAAGAAGCATCAGCACAATAACTGTTCGTCAGGAGCTTCATGAAATTGGTTTCCATGGCCGAGCAGCCGCAAACAAGCCCAAGATCACCATGCACAATGCCAAGCGTCGGCTGGAGTGGTGTAAAGTTTGACGCCAATGAACTCTGGAGCAGCGGAAACGAGTTCTCTGGAGTGATGAATCATGCTTCACCATCTGGCAGTCCGATGGACGAATCTGGGTTTGGCGGAACTCTACCTGCCCGAATGCATAGTGCCAACTGTGAAGTTTGGTGGAGGAGGAATAATGGTCTGAGGCTGGTTTTCACGGTTCGTGCTCGGCCCCTTAGTTCCAGTGATGGAAAATCTTAACGCTACAGCATATTATGACATTCTAGACGATTCTGTGTGCTTCCAACTTTATGACAACAGTTTGGGGAAGGCCCTTTCCTGTTTCAGCATGACAATGCTCCTGTACAAAAAGTGAGGTCCATACAGAAATGGTTTGTTGAGATCAGTGTGGAAGAACTTGACTGGCCTGCACAGTGCCCTGACCTCAACCCCATCGAACACCTTTGGGATGAATTGGAACGATCTCACTAATGCTCTTGTCCCAGTAGCAATGTTCCAACATCTAGTGGAAAGCCTTCCCATTAGAGTGGAGGCTGTTACAGAAGCAAAAGGGGGACCAACTCCATATTAATGCCCATGATTTTGGACTGAGATGTTCGAGAAGCAGGTGTCCACATACCTTTGGTCATATAGTGTACCATAGATGTAATTTGATGATAAAAGAGCATGTCCCAAAACTAAAGACGCTTAAAACTGTATTTTGTGGGCTCTGGGCTTAACATTGTATAGGCAATTGCTTGACCTGATTTCAGATCTCAAAGAGGAGAGCTCCTCCAGCTGAGTTGTGGCATTTGCCATACGCTAGCCGGATTGAAAAGCAGTTCTGCAGCAGTGTCTGTCAATCTGTCTTTCTCATTCACTGTTTTTATTGCTGTGGGAATTTCTGGGAATGCCAGAAGGGTGATTTCCAGTCCTTGTGTGGTAGATATGTAGGATCATAATTTGAGTCAGTTTGCTACAGCAGGAAAATAATCCTGCAGTAACAGGAAATGTAAATTATTATGTGGATTATAATTAATGGACATTTTTGTAGAGGTTGATACATTTTTTGTTGGGGCAAATCAAGTCTGAATTTTCCAATGGAAATGACAAACTTTAGAAGCCTTTTTAAAACTCAAATACACTACAATTTTGCATTTCCTGCTGGGCAGGAAAATTCTCAGCAACATAATCAATCGAAGATGCTACATCTGTACTGACGTATAGTGGTCGTTTATCCCCCCAGAGATGGAGTCTCTTTAGGTTAAGTTATATTTCATCCTCATATTCTTCTTATTCTTGGGTTCCTTGCCTATGTTCTGTGCCACTATAAACCAGATAGGACCTACAGAACACTTTCATTAGAGGCCTTTGAATCAGGGGCTTGGTGCTGAGAGCTACTCCCTACTGAGAGGTCCCTCTCTGACCTGGGTCAGTACTCAGTGGTTATTTTGGTGTAAGTGTAACAGTTTAGCTTCCGTCCCTCGCTCCTAATTGGGCTCGAACCAGAGACCCTCTGAACACATCAACAACAGCCACCCTCGAAGCATCGTTACCCATCGCGCCACAAAAGCCACGGCCCTTGCAAAGGGGAACAACTACTTCAGGTCTCAGAGCGAGTGACGTCACTCGATTGAAACRCTATTAGCGCGCACCACCGCTAACTAGCTAGCCATTTCACATCGGTTACATAAGGGAAAGCCTCTCCCTTGTTTTCACCTGTATTTTACCACTGTAATGGGTGGCAACCTGCTTGTCCATCTGGCTTGGCTACTTATCCTTTCAGGAAAGAACTGAGTCAATATTAGTGAAGCCATAACTTAGTGATATGTTAAACAGTAAGGGATGCTTGAGTGACAGGGTCGTGAAGCCATAACTTTTAATTTTAATTTTAATTTAATTCAACATTTATTTAACCAGGTTAAACCCATTGAGGTTAAAAAAATTATTTTGCGAGGGCGACCTTGCAAGAAGGCAAAACAGGGAAATAGCAGCGTGTCCATAAAATATTACAGAAGAATACAAAATACACAAAAGACAAAGTGATATGTTAAACAGTAAGGGATGCTTGAGTGACAGGGCCATTACTGACACACACACTAATAGATTTTCATGGGTGCGTACTCAAGACCACACACACACACACACCACACACACACACACACACACCACACACACACACACACACACACACACACACACACACACACACACACACACACACACACACACACACACACACACACACACACACACACACACACATGCACAAATAGTGCGTAAGTACTCCAGATATAGCATCAGGATCAGAAAAGCCTGCTCACTAAATAAACACAATCATACTTAATTTCTCTGCCAGAGTGATGTCACCAACTGATTGAAATGATCTACCAGCTTAACCTCAACAAAAATACTATTTGCTCTATTGTTGGAGAAAGAGCTGTAATGACAGACACAGCTTGTAACCTGATCCCTCTCGTTGAGAGATCGCCCTTGAGTCATTCCTTGGCTGGGCGGCTGGACACACTAATTCCCCCAGCCTAAATCTCCTGTTCCCTGCCTTTTGTTTCTCTGTCATGTTCTGTGTTCTGGAAGCCAGGCAGAACGATCAGCTCTGGAGAAATGGTTCTGGAGTAGTAGAGGTATACCTTCAAGTACAGTACCTTCAGATGACTGATAAAAGTTGATTAGAGTTAACTTAAGTAAATGGGTGGAAGGAATGCCGGTTTTTCGAGCAATTCTGCCACTATATGCACAATACTCAGCTACCTGATGCCCGAGTAGACAAAGCCACCAACATATTTAGTACATAGTCATCAGAGTGTCAGATGATGGAACATACTATATACATTCTACAATCTATAAATATTATACATCTTCCTATAGTAACATACATTTTTAAATGTAAACTTTATTTAGCTAGGCAAGTCAGTTAAGTWAAATTTTTATTTACAATAACTGGCCAAACGTGCACCACCCTAAAGCCTGATAAAGCCTAGAATTAAACCAGGGACTGTAGTGACACCTCTTTCACTGAGATGCAGTGCCATAGGACCACTGCACCATTTAATATATGCTTTCATCCAAAGCAACTTAGTCATGCATGCATGGCATTTTTAGTCACGTTCCTGACCTGTTTTCTGTTGTTTTGTATGTGTGTGATGGTCAGGGCGTGAGTTTTGGGTGGGCAGTCTATGTTTGCTGTTTCTATGTTGGTTTTGGGTTTGCCTGGTATGGCTCTTAATTAGAGGCAGGTGTTTTGCGTTTTCCTCTAATTGAGAGTCATATTAAGGTAGGTTGTTCTCATGTTTGTTTGTGGGTGATTGTTCGCTGTGTCTGTGTTTGTTGCACCACACGGTACTGTCTCGTCTCGGTCGTTCCTGTTCATGTGTTCTTCGTTTCATGTAAGTTCGTAGTTTAGGTCTGTCTAGTTCGTTTTGTTATTTTGTATATTTAGTCAAGTTATTTCGTGTCTGTCTTCGTCTTACAATAAAGTCATTATGTATTCATCACCCGCTGCGCCTTGGTCTACTCACTCACGAAAGAGAGCCGTTACATTTTACATATGGGTGGTCCCAGGAAATGAACCCACGAGTCTAGTGTTGCAAACACTATGCTCTACCAACGGAGCTACAGAGGACCATAACGGACTATTGTCTTTGGTCTCATACCATGCATTCGCCGCTTTACACGTAATTACTAAATCACTGTCTCAGTCAGAGCTTTCAGAGCCTCTACTAAGGTGTAAAATACACCCAATGGCATGTTATTCTTTAAAACCAACTGAGGTGACTGAATACCTTTGTTTAGTAGCTAAGAATAAATGACACACCTGTTTGAGTCAACAAGATGTGATTCCTCGTGTAGCGTCACAATGAAAGGTGAAAGAGAGGTGAGGCCTTACGTAAATAAACAATAGCAAAATATCGGAATATTCATACAATCAAACTGACCCAGACTACAAAACATACATATTATAGCCTACGTCGCACATGATAAACAACTACAAGTGATAAACCAATTCTATGATGGAAAGCTTTACTCTGCCATTTGATGGAGTTCAGAGTTCAGAAAGTTCTGTAGAGGGTGACATCTGCTGACCTTAGTATCTTCAATGGTATTACAATGATACGATATGTAATAATACGATAAACCTGATAATCAATGWTTAGTTGCCTATTATGATACCTGTATAGAGGCCCTGTAGGGCCAAGGTACAATAAGGAAAGAACATGGTCCTTTGAGACCTGACCATTTCAGAACAGTATTCTTTTCTCACACAAAGACCATTGCTGACACCCAATGGATGTAACTGAATAATGCAGCCTTGTATCTAACCAGGGGTGTATTCATTATGGAAACTGTTTACCGTTTAAGAACCAAACGGAAGCAAACAGAGCAAAATAAGAGACTATATTGGACAGCTCCTCTTCCCCTCTAGGAGGTTGAAAAGATGCAGCATGGAACCTAGGCTCTAGAGTGGCGCAGCAGTCTACGGAACTGCATCTCAGTGCTGGTGTCACTACAGACACCCTGGTTCAATTCCAGGCTCTATCACAACCAGCTGTGATTGGGAGTCCCATAGGGCTGCGCACAATTGGCCCAGCATCGTCTGGTTTTGGCTGRTGTASACTGTCATTGTAAATAAGAATTTGTTCTTAACTTACTTGCCTAGTAAAATAAAGATAAAAAAATAAATGTTTTTACGGCTGCACCACTGAGAGCATCTTGACTGGCTGCATCATCGCTTTGTATGGCAACTGCACTGCCCTTGATCGCAAGGCCCTACAGAGGGTGGTGTGGATGGCCCAGTACATCACTTGGGCTGAGCTCCCTGCCATCCAGGACCTCTATACCTGTCAGAGGAAGGCCCAGAAAATTGTCAAAGACCCCAGCCACCCAAGCCATAGACTGTTCACTCTACTACTGCATGGCAAGCAGTACTGGAGCACCAAGTCTGGGACCAAAAGGCACCTGAACAGCTTCTACCCCAAGCCATAAGACTGTTGAACAGTTAATCAAATGGCTACGCGGACTATTTCCTTGACGCTTTGTTGCACTGACTCTGTGCACACTCACTGGGCTAAACATAYACACACACACACAAGTGGTGCGTGGGCCAATAGTCAGAGACAGTGTAATGATTTTTCAACAGGGGGTGCAGGAATGCACAAAGTAGATGTCCTAACCGACTTGCCAAAACCATAGTTTGTTAATATATATATATATAAATTCCTGCACCCCCTGTGGAAAAATCATTACACTGTCTCTGACTGTAGCCTACAGTGCATTTTCTATAGCGGGTTAGGGTTGGGTGCTGGCCTCAGATTTTCACTTCATCACATATAGTCAGGTGGTTGTTAAAATTGTGGGCGGGTGCAGGTAAACAAACTGTTGGCCCACGCACCACTAGTGTGTGTGTGTATATGTGTACATTTGTGAAGTGGTTGAAAAACAAATTTTAATGACTCCAACCTAAGTGTATGTAAACTTCCGACTTCAATTGTATGTGCATTGCACACTGACGCGCTGGAACACATCGCAAGTTTACATACACTTAGATTGGAGACATTAAAACTCGTTTTTCACCACTTCACAAATTTCTTGTTAACAAACTATAGTTTTGGCAAGTCGGTTAGGACATCTACTTTGTGCATGACACAAGTAATCTTTCCAACTATTGTTTACAGACAGATTATTTCACTTATAATGCACTGTATTACAATTCCAGTGGGTCAGAAGTTTACATACACTAAATTGACTGTGCCGTTAAACAGCTTGGAAAATTCCAGAAAATTATGTCATGGCTTTAGAAGCTTCTGATAGGCTAATTGACATCATTTGAGTCAATTGGAGGTGTACCTGTGGATGTATTTCAAGGCCAACCTTCTAACTCAGTGCCTCTTTGCTTGACATCATGGGATTATCAAAAGAATTCAGCCAAAACCTCAGAAAAGAAATTGTAGACCTCCACAAGTCTGGTTCATCCTTGGGAGCAATTTCCAAACGCCTGAAGGTACCACGTTCACCTGTACAAACAATAGTACGCAAGTATAAACACCATGGGACGAGTCCTATATCGATATAACCTGAAAGGCCGCTCAGCAAGGAAGAAGAACACTGCTCCAAAACCACCATATAAAAAGCCAGACTACGGTTTGCAACTGCCCATGGGGACAAAGATAGTACTTTTTTGAGAAATTTCCTCTGGTCTGATGAAATAAAAATAGAACTGTTTAGTCATAATGACCATCGTTATGTTTGGAGGAAAAGGGGGATGCTTGCAAGCCGAAGAACACCATCCAAACCGTGATGCACGGTGGTGGCATCATCATGTTGTGGGGGTGCTTTGCTGCAGGAGGGACTGGTGCACTTCACAAAATAGATGGCATCATGAGGCAGGAAATTATGTGGATATATTGAAGCAACATCCAAGACATCAGTCAGGAAGTTAAAGCTTGGTCGCAAATGGGTCTTCCAAATGGACAATGACCCCAAGCATGCTTACAAAGTTGTGGCAAAATGGCTTAAGGATAACAAAGTCAGGTATTGGAGTGGCCATCACAAAGCCCTGTCATATAAACCTCAATCCTATAGAAAATTTGTGGCCAGAACTGAAAAAGCGTGTGTGAGCAAGGAGGCCAACTAACCTGATTCAGTTACACCAGCTCTGTCAGGAGGAATGGGCCAAAATGTACCCAACTTATTGTGGGAGGCTTGTGGAAGGCTACCCGAAACGTTTGACCCAAGATAAACAATTTAAAGGCAATGCTACCAAATACTAATTGAGTGTATGTAAACTTCTGACCCACTGGGAATGTGATGAAAGAAATAAAAGCTCAAATAAATAATTCTCTCTACTATTATTCTAACATTTCCCATTCTTAAATAAAGTGGTGATCTTAACTGACTAAGACAGGGAATTTTTACTCGGATTAAATGTTAGGAATTGTGAAAAACTGAGTTTAAATGTATTTGGCTAAGGTGTATGTAAACTTCCGACTTCAAACTATATATATACAGTATTATATGTATGTATGTATGTATGTATGTATGTATGTATGTATGTATTTTATTTTTATTTATTTTTTTTATTATTATTTTTTTTTACCTTTATTTAACTAGGCAAGTCAGTTAAGAACAAATTCTTATTTTCAATGACGGCCTAGGAACAGTGGTTAAACTGCCTGTTCAGGGGCAGAACGACAGATTTGTACCTTGTCAGCTCGGGGATTTGGAACTTGCAACCTTTCGGTTACTAGTCCAACGCTCTAACCACTAGGCTACCCTGCCGCCCCGTATGTATGTATGTATGTATGTATGTATGTATGTATGTATGTATGTATGTTATGTATGTACAGTGGGGAGAACAAGTATTTGATACATCTGCCGATTTTGCAGGTTTTCCTACTTACAAAGCATGTAGAGGTCTGTAATTTTTATCATAGGTACACTTCAACTGTGAGAGACGGAATCTAAAACAAAAATCCAGAAACTCACATTGTATGATTTTTAAATAATTAATTTGCATTTTATTGCATGACATAAGTATTTGATCACCTACCAACCAGTAAGAATTCCGGCTCTCACAGACCTGTTAGTTTTTCTTTAAGAAGCCCTCCTGTTCCTCCACTCATTACCTGTATTAACTGCACCTGTTTGAACTCATTACCTGTATAAAAGACACCTGTCCACACACTCAATCAAACAGATTCCAACCTCTCCACAATGGCCAAGACCAGAGAGCTGTGTAAGGACATCAGGGATAAAATTGTACACCTGCACAAGGCTGGGATGGGCTACAGGACAATAGGCAAGCAGCTTGGTGAGAAGGAAACAACTGTTGGCGCAATTATTAGAAAATGGAAGAAGTTCAAGATACGGTCAATCACCCTCAGTCTGGGGCTCCATGCAAGATTTCACCTCGTGGGGCATCAATGATCATGAGGAAGGTGAGGGATCAGCCAGAACTACACGGCAGGACCTGGTCAATGACCTGAAGAGAGCTGGGACCACAGTCTCAAAGAAAACCATTAGTAACACACTACGCGTCATGGATTAAAATCCTGCAGCGCACGCAAGGTCCCCCTGCTTAAGCCAGTGCATGTCCAGGCCTGTCTGAAGTTTGCCAATGACCATCTGGATGATCCAGAGGAGGAATGGGAGAAGGTCATGTGGTCTGATAGACAAAAATAGAGCTTTTTGGTCTAACTCACTCGCCGTGTTTGGAGGAAGAAGAAGTATGAGTACAACCCAAGAACACCATCCCAACCGTGAAGCATGGAGGTGGAAACATCATTCTTTGGGGATGCTTTTCTGCAAAGGGGACAGGACGACTGCACCGTATTGAGGGGAGGATGGATGGGCCATGTATCGCGAGATCTTGGCCAACAACCTCCTTCCCTCAGTAAGAGCATTGAAGATGGATCGTGGCTGGGTCTTCCAGCATGACAACGACACGAAGCACACAGCCATGGCAACTAAGGAGTGGCTCCGTAAGAAGCATCTCAAGGTCCTGGAGTGGCCTAGCCAGTCTCCAGACCTGAACCCAATAGAAAATCTTTGGAGGGAGCTGAAACTCCGTATTGCCCAGCGACAGCCCCGAAACCTGAAGGATCTGGAGAAGATCTGTAGGGAGGAGTGGGCCAAAATCCTGCTGCAGTGTGTGCAAACCTAGTCAAGAACTACAGGAAACGTATGATCTCTGTAATTGCAAAACAAAGGTTTCTGTACCAAATATTAAGTTCTGCTTTTCTGATGTATCAAATACTTATGTCATGCAATAAAATGCAAATTAATTACTTAAAAATCATACAATGTGATTTTCTGGATTTTTGTTTTAGATTCCGTCTCTCATAGTTGAAGTGTACCTATGATAAAAATTACAGACCTCTACATGCTTTGTAAGTAGGAAAACCTGCAAAATCGGCAGTGTTATCAAATACTTGTTCTCCCCACTGTATGTGTGTATGTATATAATAATTTCTTCTGCTTTTAATTTCCAACATTTTGGTAAGCTATTTGTTAGTCAACTTGTCTATAATTAGAAACATGCAGCTAATCTTCTGTCATTAGATGTTGCCCTAGAAGACWAAACAAACCCTTACTCACCAGAATAATGTCATAAATCGATAGAATGAATGCTTCAATCTAGTTAGGGATCTCTGCTTCTTTCAAGGAGCAAAGATGTTTAAGGACCAGGGAGAAAATGCAATAACCCCAAAAAAACAGGTAATATTTTCTGTGCAAAATTTCAAAATGACATCATTCTGACCTGTTGTAAGGAAATAGAAATCAGTGAAAACAACCCAACATGTTTCTGATAAGATTTCAGTTTGGCTTGGATGTACATCTGGTTGAATGACTATCAGCTTTTATGATGCTGATAAAGACAGCACCTCTACAGATGATWTCTAATTCTCTCAAGATGCTGAAAGAAAGAAATAATATTTCTCCACTAACGTTACTGTTCCCAAGTCAAAATTTAGCCTTCATTTGGTGTATCATGTTACTGCAAAAAATGCTTAATTCTGCAGGAGTTCATATTAGGATATGTCAGAGATTATGGTCCTACAGTCAGTGTCCAGATTTCAGTTTCCATTTAACCCATCTGAACAGTCGGCAACCGTTCCCTTGAAGTGCCATAGGCCTATTTTAAGTCCCCGTCATGTGACTGTCAAATTTGTATAGTACCTCACTATCATCACACATAACATAGTCGGCACTGCTATCATCCTCTTTTACCACAAACATTCCTTTTCTGTCCCTCCCTTCTCTTTATTTTCAACTCTCCATTTCACAGCTTTTGCCTTATTGAATTAAACTCCGACATTGTCCTTTTTGCCTCTGTGGATCKAAGGTAACTTGTTTTCCATGTGTTTGACGCTATTCCATTYCAGCCATTATTATGAGCTGTTCTCCCCTCAGCAGCCTCCACTGACACACACACYTTTTAACTCTGCATTGTTTGAAAGGGCTCGTAAGTAAGCATTTCATGGTAACATGTACACCTCTTGTATTTGGTGCAAATKTGTGACAAATACAATTTGATTTGAGAAAAATTACTTAGTTGTGACTGTTGTYCACACCTGTATCTGCCCTCTCATTGGCTAGAATGGTCCCACCTGATCTCGCCTGCATTCAATCATTTTGACCCTGGACATGTATTTCCATTCTTAGAGCGGTCACTCGGCTRTCTTGTCAATATACGGGATGATCTTYGATTTCTCTCAAAAACGGAGCATGACCCCTCAATTCAATGGTGAACTGTTGAAGAGTTGATTTACGTTCAGAAACAATACTGTGGTTCATAAAGTAGAAAATAATGAAAATACAATATACTCACCAAAAAGTGGAGTTTGATGTATCCATAAATAAGGATAGTATTTGACAACAAACCCTTTTTCAAGGGTTATAAGTAGTTCAGGAGACAACATATCTTTAAGTTCAGATTTAAATGACATATTCATTACATTCACATTTGAGTAATTTAGCAGACACTCTTATCCAGAGCCATTTATTCCTCCCAAGTAAGTGTTTATAAGGAAATAACCTAACCTGCGCAAGAACCCTAAGCTTGGCAACACTTAATTTGAGTCTCCTTTCAAATAATCTTTCTATAAACATTATAATGTAGTTCATTTAATGATTAATTAAATAAACATACATGCGTAAGGGCTATTGCTCATGATTAGWAGATGATTACAGGCTCTCGTAATTAATATTAACATATAGACCTATTTACTGATGTATAAGGCCTAATGTCAATATAATGAGTATGGAAAGAGTCTACTAGTTTGTACGCAATTTATAGTTAGACAGATTATATGCAACAGTGTTGCATTTTCCTTTATGGTTTTCATTCAAAATGTATCAATAGGCTTGTTGCTTGTAGGCATACAGGCTGTAGCTGCATGCACAAAACTGACCTCAAAATCGGAATCAGTTCTTTGTAGCCTAATTGTTMACTTCATTACTGAGTGGTCAGCAATTAATCATGAATAACCAAATTACTTARAAGATTGGCACTTTACAGGACTAAAATGCAAACTAGGCCGGGTGAAGCAGGAGTTCTGGTGAAATGTCTTGAGTTTCCAGAAAGATGTAGAACTTTAGTGCTTTAGRAAAAAAAACTGGACTGTGTAAACGTGCAGATGGGCATGTATTATATTACCGTAATTACCTTCAGTCCAGACARCAGTATGAATGTTGGTTGCATCTGTAGCCTAGTCTATATCCCAAAATGTATTTTCTCTTCCAAGACGTGTCGAACGGCTCGAACCAACTCATTATTTACATAACATTCCAGTTAAGCTGGCTTCAGACATGTGCTGGAAAGTAGCCTACAAGAAGGAATTTGRACYATTCCACAGATGGCGTCATTTTGTRMGCTAGGTTGTAGGTATGCTACCTTCTTATAATGTATAATTTTGGTAATAAGGACCTTCCTTGCATTAAGTGCGTCATGGTATCCACAGCCCTTCTATTACGGTTTGTCATCAGTAGTCAACTATACCTAGTCTGATTAATGCTAATACCACCGGTGTGGTTGAAGGGTCCCAGAATGAAGTGCGCATTTTGTAGGAGGTCTTTGACCTTCTCTACGGATGAGAGGAGGTTCTGTACGTGGCAGGGGAAAACATCTCTGCTAGTCACACTACCGTTCTCCTAGCAGCAGGATATTATGCTCGCAGCACGATCGTGGACTATAAAAAAAAAACAAGAGTCCCCCTGCAAAGACATGTTAAACTTTGTAATATCACAATTGTTTTGCACTCTAGTGTAGTACAACTGTTTTTCACAGCATTGAAAACACATTTAAAAGATTAAAAGGATAAATTGACATATTTAAAAAATATATATTGTATTTATACCAGCATTTACTTGAACGTTTACACAAATACTGGTATGTTGAAAGCTATTGTGTAGTTTATATATATTTTTAAATACACTTTTAATAAAATACAAATATATGGTATTTGAATTACTCAATAGAGTCTGCAAAACTTAAATGGTTCTCCTGTGCTGCGTAAAGGCGTTAATACAGATTACTGGTAACTCCTTATAATAATTGGGATGCTTATTGGCTTGTAAAGAGAAAACTATTCTACCTGTCTCAGCTAAAGTAGGRTGGGAAATACTCAGTAGGGTCTCTACTAACCAAATAGAGTTATTTTTGGAGGGGGACTGTGTCATACATACCGAGCAGCACTTCGTTCTCCACCACCCCTGTGGCCATTGATTAAAAAAGCCCTCATAAAAATGTATAAAAATTCTATATAATCTGAATGAGTTGCACTGTTTTGAAAYGAGGGCGTTTTATTTTGAAGGTGTCATTACCACATAAAACTGACGTCATCATTTGTGCTGCTGGCAGAATACTCGTGCTAATCACCTATCCCGGGCGGTCTTGAATATATGTTCTGATGCTGTTAAAGGTGTAGGATAGTCTTGCAATTACAAGGGAAAGAAACGGTAAGATTTCATATACATTTTAATGTTCCAAATGCATACTGTCATGATATCTTACTTGATCTAATCTGTAATATCCACACAGAGGCGCGCATCATGTTATTACTTTAACATGCTGTGTATGGTTGTCAATAACAACTGSCCCGTTTTATGGAACATTCTTGATGCTAAACTTGGGATTTCTGCCGAATTATTTAATGAAATCGTGAATTGCTCGCTTTTGCRCATTCRTTTGCTTTACGTGCCTTGTTGGCAACTGTAGCATAATGCAGCAAACATGTAACATGATTTACAGAGAAAGTTTKAAAAGTTTTAGCCAATATTGCAGAATGCCATTATAACTTCAGGTTTTTGAGGGGTAGGTAAGCTATAGGTATTTATAACATTACATATACATCTTTCTCTCAACATAAAAAAAATATAGAGAGATTTCAGAACAATTTACATTCACGAGACCCAGAAGAGTTCCAGTGACGGGGATTTCTAGAAAAGTCGGTGTCTTGGCTGACGTCACTGGCATTGTAACGGCGTGAAGTAGCAAGAAGATGTGATTTCCAGACGTTGAGACAGCCGGTCTGGGTTATTTTTGTCCTTATGCTGGGGAGGGTTATTGGATACTTTACTTTGATCCGTGAATCAAATATACACGTATCCAATGTATCTGTTTAACAGGGAAACAATAGAAAGATCCGCAATAGGCTAAGTCGCCTAGTTATAACAGTACTTCAATGCATATTTGATATTGCCCTAGGTGGAACCTCTTACTTTTAGTACATCTTTGTGCATTCTGGCTGCAGATATGGCAAGCAGCCTTGCAGGTTACAGAACTGAGAAAACTAAGAAGCAAGCATCCCAAAACAATCCGTTTGAGAAATAAGAAAATGTCTACACATTTTCAGACTGAATTGAACCCTTTCTGCTCTAAAATCCATCAGACTCAGTAAAGTCGTCATTGACGTCATTTACTCCTCTATAGCCCTACTGTCGGAGAGAACTGCTCAAATAAGACGAAGGAACAAAGTCATCATTCCCCAGAAACAAATTCGATTTAATTGGGGGAAGAAACTTGCGAGGGACATTTCTCATTTGAAATGTCATTATCTGTGTACAGAGACTCTACTACAATGTAGGTTTACATCTCAATATTCTGTTTAAAGAACAGCATTACTTGTGGGAGCATGTGAGTGTGTGAGTGTGTGTGCTTGTGCGTACGTCTGTGTGTGGTGTAAMTAAATGTAAATGTCAAACTGTAAATGTTACTGCAATATAACACCGGAATTATTTRAGCCCATATGTGTACACAGCCAGGAGGGAGCTTGGTGCTAGATCAAGTTTGTGTAATGAGTGCCTGCACTGCTTGAGTCAAACTGTATAAACAGATATCCAGAGAAATGCCAAAATAGAGGTGAGCTAGCAGTGACAACATGAGGCTGAATGCTGGACAGTGTTGCTGCGTCCTTGATTGGATGCTTTGCAGTTCATTGTGGAGCTCACGTCAAAGATTGCTCAGGCTGACAACAAACAGTTACAGTAAGACCTGGACTGTATTGAGGATCTTAATCACTTAGCCCTGACCTTGTGTCAACTCTGGACCCTTATCAAACTTACTGGATCTCAGCTCATCATACGTATTGGAGAGGTCACTCGGTAGCCAATACTGCTCTGGAATGGTTCAGAGTTCTGTTCTTGGACACATCTCCTCCTTTCAACTCAAATAACACCTAGAAAACACGTTTGACCAGTGTGCTGCCGAGATGGAAGGGAGTGAGCGGGTTGGCCTCCTGTTCCCTCTAAGCTGTGCGGGGGCGTGCAGCTCCCTGGAGACTGCCACCCAGAAGAATTATCAGCCCGCGCAGAGAAGCACAATATTCAACTTTTCCCCCATAGGTAACTGTCACGAGCGTTGTTGTAAGAATCGTATTAAAATGCAGCGTTGTTTGGGTTCATCATCTTTATTACGTGAACCGGCAAAAAACAATAAAGAACAAAACGAACGTGAAGCTATGCAGTGGTTAAGGCAACGATACACAAACAAGATCCCACAAAAACCAAGTGGGAAAGGCTGCCTAAATATGATCCCCAATCAGAGAAAACGATAGACAGCTGCCTCTGATTGGGAACCATACCAGGCCAACATAGAAATAACAAAACTAGAGTACCCACCCTTGTCACACCCCGACCTAACCAAATTTGAGAATAAAAGGCTCTCTAAGGTCAGGGCGTGACAGGTAACACTATCAACGTTTGCTTTACTGTGGGAATTGTGATCAAATCAATGCAATTTTAGCCACTTTCAATGCAACGTGCCCGAAACAACTATGCAAGACTTAGTATGCAAACGCATCGGAGTAGGTTTCTATTKCATTGACAGGCACGACTCAGGCCCGTACTCTACACAGACCGGTGCACCATAACCAATCAGAGCTGCAGCACGCCTATATGCAAATAGACCATTGCCATATGGATCTGTGGAATTCACTTTGAACTGGACTGTGTTAACAGTATGAGCGGTCGTGAGTAGATGTGCTTGAGGCTAATCAAATGGCTACCCAGACTATTTGCACCCCCCCCACACACACACACTGCTACTGCTCTCTGTTATTATCTATGCATAGCCACTTTAACAACCCTACCTGCATGTACTTTATTATCTCATTTATCTCGACACCGGTGCCCCCGCACATTGACTCTGTACCGGTACCCCCTGTATATAGCCCCGCTATTGTTATTCACTGCTGCTCTTTAATTATTTGTTTTTCTTATCTCTTACTTTTTAATAAATTTTTATTTTTTTGCTATTTTCTTAAAACTGCATCGTTGGTTAAGGGCTTGTAAGTAAGCATTTCACTGTTGTATTCGGCGCATGTGACAAATAAAATTTGATTTGATTTGTTTAGAGATCAAAGCGAGAGCTGCATGTAGCCATGTGTGCACATTTGTTCATATCCTTTGCTAGTTTGTGAGTAATTAGCCCAGTTATAGATAATTTGCAGTCAGCAATGGGGGAGTGATTGCTTCTTACAAGAGCACAAAACGTGTACATTTCTAGACAACTTTGAAAGGCGAGTAGGGTAAAGAGCTTTTTTTTGTCTTAAAGGGGCAGTGTTGACTTTTGAGACAGGTTTGAATAAGCTAAGTAGCCAATAGGCAGGGTAGCATGATTTGTCTGATTCTCTGTAATAATGGTATGGGAAGTGTATAAACAGCCYTGCATGTTTTTTTCAGTCTCATGGGATGTAGAACTRCATTGAACACCACACGTTGGCTGCTGCTTTAGGCTGAATGATTGAACAGCTATTTCCATGTTAAGGGATGYATTTTCTCCATTGTTTTTGATGGTAGGCCACTCTGGTAGGTCTACATTATCATCATCCACAGTAACCTACTTGACCACTGTCTGAAACAGTAATGTAAAGGGGGTACAGCCTCAGTTTTCACAGTAAACGCATAGAATTTTCACAACGTTGAAGTTTGCGCTCAGCAGACCTGAAATTTACTCAGCGCCCCAAAAAACTTGAGGGAATATTACTCCTGAGGTGAAAGGTGTTGTGGGATGTATGTTTTAGCAGTGTTGTGTGAGTAATGAGTTAACGTTAGGAAATGACAGATATCTGGAAAGGTGAAGTCTGATGCTTGGGTGGGTTGTCTCAGCATGTTCTCAGCCTGGGGAGGGTGTGTGTGTTTATGCTTGATCAGGTCATTTATCCAGATTAACTAGAGAATATCTATTTTTACACAACAACAGTTTCACTTCGAGTTCATCCCAGCCTCTGGTCAATGTTAAGCAAAAATAAATATAATGTACAGTCAGTAGCTAGATTGGTATATAAATTAGAGCCCTACCGATATATTTCTTTTGGGGTCCGATACCAATTCTGTTTTTTTGGGGGGGGGGAAAACTTACCCATGCAGATATTTAGTCATTATTTATTTTATTTAACCTTTATTTAACTAGGCAAGAACAGTTAAGAACAAATTCTTATTTACAATGACAGTATACCCCGGCCAAACCTGGACAACGCTGGGCCAATTGTGCTCCGCTCTATGGGACTCCCAATCACAGCCGAATGTGATACAACCTATATCACAGATATACAGTGCCTTTGGAAAGTATTCAGATCCCTTGACTTTCCACATTTTGTTATGTTACAGCCTTATTCTAAAATGTATTCAATTGTTTTTTCCCCTCATCAATCTACACWCAATACCCCATAATGACAAAGCACAAACAGGTTTTTAGAAATGTTTGCTAGTAAAAAAATTATAAACAGAAATATCACAGTTACATAAGTATTCAGACCCTTTGCTCAGTACTTTGTTGATGCACCTTTGGCAGTGATTACAGCATCGAGTCTTCTTGGGTATGATGCTACAAGCTTGGCACACCGGTATTTGGGGAGTTTCTCCCATTCTTCTCTGCAAATCCTCTCAAGCTCTGTCAGGTTGGATGAGGAGCCAACGTGCACAGCCATTTTCAGGTCTCTCCAGAGATGTTCGATTGGGTTCAAGTCCAGGCTCTTTCGGGCCACTCAAGGACATTCAGAGACTTKTCCCGAAGCCACTYCYGYGTTGTCTTGGTTGTGTGCTTAGGGTCGTTGTCCTGTTGGAAGGTSAACCTTYGMCCCAGTCTGAGCGCTCTGGAGCAGGTTTCCATCAAGGTTCTCTSTGTAMTTTGCTCCGTTCATCTTTGCCTCGATCCTGACTAGTCTTCCAGTCCCTGCTGCTGAAAAACATCCCCACAGCATGATGCTGCCACCACCATGTTTCACTGTAGGGATGGTGCCAGGTTTCCTCCAGATGTCCTTGCTATTCAGGCTAAGACCTCAATCTTAAGAATTTGTTCTTAACTGACTTGCCTAGTTAAATAAAGGTTAAATATATATATATTTTTTAAATCTTGGTTTCGTCAGAACAGAGAATCTTGTTTCTCAAGGTCTGAGAGTCTTTAGGTGCCTTTTGGCAAACTCCAAGTGGGCTGTGCTCTGGGAAGAGTTTAGSGGGTTCCAAACATCTTCCATTTAAGAATGATGGAGGCCACTGTGTTCTTGTGGACCTTCAATGCTGCAGAAATGTTTTGGTACCCTTCCCCAGATCTGTGCTTCAACACAATCCTGTCGACCTCATGGCATGGTTTTTGCTCTGACATGCACTGTCAACTGTGGGACCTTATATATATCAGGATAAGGTAAGACCCAGATGCAGACCGTGTCAAAGTAACAATGTTTATTACAGCAACAGAGGCAACTGTACAGGACGGCAGGCAGGCTCGGTCAAATTATTTCCAAAATTTGGAAAAAGTCAAGGGGGTCAATACWTTCCGAAGGCACTGTAGGTAGTGCTTTAGCTAGAAGCCATCTCTGCTCCWCCTCCTCTCCCTCTGCTCATAACATCACACAAATGATTATTGGACTCATCATCTGGAAAGACTCAATGGATTGGTATAATTTTGATGAAAACTATGATTTGCAAAATGATGGCATACGTATAAATCTATCAATTCTGCCCTCCTTTTTCAGTGTTTCACTTTTAAAAGTATAGCATAGTAATAAACAATTGGAAGCATAATGTAGGACTAGTCACAAATATTTAAGAATTTTAAATCCGTTGTCATAGCTTTCACGGTTCACACAAGACACAAACAGTTATTGATTAAGTTTAGTTTTTTTCCCTCTCCATAGAACACCTTTAGCATGCTACAGATTCATGAGCTCTGTTTGACAATTAGATATCACACTGTATTTTACTAGACGTTGTTGTTGKTGGTAATGCCAAATTAGAGCTGGATTAAGGAGAAGAAAGGGGTCCAGACAGTGTGGAGTGAGCTGTGATTTATTAGACAAACTGTCAGTAAACAGTCATAACTGAGAAATGATATGGTGAAGCAGCTGGAGAGAGTTTAGAGACACTCTGCACAATGCTGCTTCACACCSTGTATAACCTCACTGTAAACTCTATCTCTCTCTCTGAACTATGTCTTGTGTGTGTCTATGTCAACAGTATTTGGGGTTTTATATAGGAGAGAGAAAGTGGAAAATGTTGTTTTGTCTTTGGTCGAATGAGTACTTCTTTCAACCAAGTAATTCCTCTGTATTTGTGAGCCAGACAGGTTTTTGGGCTTCTTAACCATTAGGGAAGCAAATGAAGCAGCCGTCTAGTACACTCTGCCTGTCCCCTAACCCCATGACCCCATGAACCCAAGTTCCAGACATACTGTAGTTGGTAACCAGACCTTTTAGCAGTCTTCTACGCCAAAGTACTAGCTTCCCTCTGATGTGTTTTAGGAGGCGAGGAGAGCGGATATGATGAGTCAAGGGAAATTCTTTTGAGATTCACTCTATTAGTCATCCTTTCTCATCAGGCACGTGGCGGGCCAGCCCCAATGAAGGCCCTTGGTTTTGCAGCCATTTTAGACTCAGATGACAAGACGCCAGACAGCACAGGGCCTACCAAGTAACAACTGGCCAGTAATGGCTCACATAATAGGAAAAGGCCTGTTGGAAACTATAAACACTGCATTATTGCACAGACAACTTTCAAATAATGGAAACATCTCATATTGCATCTCTGAAAGCCTAATGTAATTTGTTGTGTGGATAATGAAGGATATGCCTGATTGACTAACTGACTTGCCTTTCTTAATTGCCCCTGAGGGGATACATAACGTTGAATTGAATTGAATGACTGACTGAGGTGATTGTGTGATGTCATTGCAGGTCTTGTCTACCAGTACAATGAGAAAATACCCGTCCCTCCTCTCCCTGGCCCTGGTCTGCTGCTGCTGGAGCGTACAGGCTGAAGTCTTCACCTCTATAGGTAAGCCTATATGTACTGTATACCTATACCATTACGCCTCTGTAGTGTATGCCTTTACCATTACAAATCTATAAGTAGGCCTATAGCATTACCCTTATATGTATGACATGACATCAGGGTTTTTTTGTGTAGAAAGTATTGAGTGGGCTGCCTAAATGTTTTTTCTGACYACCTAAGTCCAAACAATAAAATCAAATAATAATACAACTTTTTCAGTGTAAACTTAAACAACTTAAAGCWGATATAAAGTATGCAGAAAAGACAATGGACCTATATAGTATTTAAATAGTATTTAAATCTTTGAGAACTAACAATCACCAAATTAAAGCTAGACAGTCAGGGAGAATCTAAAATGCCAAAGATGATGCATTTAGGAGTATTTTGTGATGGCATGGGACCCAYATTGATTTTGTTATAATGTTTGAGTCACTCAGATAGCATAAGAACATGGCATAAGTCAATTTAAAAAAAAATCTCAAACACATTTTCTAAGTCCCTGAACTCTTCTCACATCTGACCCACATAAAAGCTGACAACGGAAGGAAGCGCCTGCGTCAGACWAAGCTTAGGAGAGTTTACATCGTTTAAAGCAGCCTTATTAACAGATTTTCTCAATACAACAAATATTAGTAACTAAGCAAGTAGAAGTTGTTCTTATTCAGTCAAATTTCTGAAATAACATTTTGRACTTAATTTCACTCCAAGTAGCACCAGCAGCCTGTATAATGTTAGTGGAAGTAGTAATTTACTTTGCTTAGTTTGGCAGCCATTAGACTAAGATACAAATGTGCCGTGAAGCTGTTTCACTCTCCTCCTGGCAACCGCATTGAGCTCACACCAAACTGTCCAGCGTTGCTATGGAATTGTTTTCTGCATACAGCGGCATCCACGCCCACTTACCTCAAAGACACATGGGTATTTAGAATGCGGTGTGGTTGGACACATAATACTATACAATCTCAGCAGAGGAGGCTACGTGTTGAGCATTTTTTAGCGTTTTCACTTACTGATATCTGTGTAGGAAACTGTTCAGAAAATAGCTTAAATATTTCACGGACCATTAAATCGAAGCACATTCTGCATCCACTTTCTCTCAGGAAATGATGATCATGGGAAATGACTCGACCTGGTTGCCTAACACGTTTATAACATAGGTGTATAACACAGTTCTAACACAAAAG
This sequence comes from Salvelinus sp. IW2-2015, assembly GCF_002910315.2. Taxonomy (NCBI): domain Eukaryota; kingdom Metazoa; phylum Chordata; class Actinopteri; order Salmoniformes; family Salmonidae; genus Salvelinus; species Salvelinus sp. IW2-2015. Next base: position 5,868,228 of record NC_036863.1, on the reverse strand, counting down.
ATTCAGGATATTGAATGGGTCATCTTCAGTTTTCAAATTCACAGAATTGCTTTTTTCCCTTAAACCTTCTATTAGGTCAAATGACAGACCTGATATACACAGAGAAGGAGTTGGTTCAGTCCTTGAAAGAATACATCAAAGCAGAGGAGTCCAAACTAGATGCTGTGAAAAGGTGAACACTACAATCTGTAACCATAGACTCTGTAACCATAGACTCTGTAACCATAGAATCTGTAACCATAGAATCTGTAACCATAGAGTCTGTAACCATAGACTCTGTAACCATAGAATCTGTAACCATAGAATCTGTAACCATAGAATCTGTAACCATAGAATCCTTTTAGCCTTTTTTTCCCAATGATGTTCATTTGCCAGAATATGCCTAACTCACAGATGGAATAGGTCAGTTTGAGAGATGATCAATGATCGGATTGTAGCACGACTGGAGATACTGTTCTACTAGACTGAACCTGACTCTTTCCCTCCATGTGCTGTAGCTGGGCCAACAAGCTGGACGTGCTGACGCGTGCCTCCACCTTAGACCCGAATCTGTAACCATAGAATCCTTTTAGCCTTTTTTTCCCAATGATGTTCATTTGCCAGAATATGCCTAACTCACAGATGGAATAGGTCAGTTTGAGAGATGATCAATGATCGGATTGTAGCACGACTGGAGATACTGTTCTACTAGACTGAACCTGACTCTTTCCCTCCATGTGCTGTAGCTGGGCCAACAAGCTGGACGTGCTGACGCGTGCCTCCACCTTAGACCCGGAGGGCTACCTGGCCCACCCTGTTAACGCCTACAAGCTGATGAAGAGACTCAACACGGAGTGGTCCGAACTGGAGAGCCTGGTGCTGCAGGACCCTTCAGACGGTACCATAGGGATGGAGGGAGGGAGAGGTTACAGCTTCTATATAGCTTCTCTCTGTTTGGGTGTGTGGAGGCTTGTGGAGAAAGGGGTGTGGGGCCAATTGTGATCCATCATGCTCCAACCCCACATTTGCAGAGTAGAGTGGAGCTGAGMGAGAACACTGGCTGTGCAGCTGTAACTGTATCTGTTTACATTGTTTACACTGTATGCACAGCCATGCAACTGTGTGTAAATGTGGACCCACCAACTTGGTGTTGTCAGATGTCTGGAAGGAGGCTAAATGGAAGGTCCAGTGTATTTGTTGCTATTAGGGCTGGATCGTAACACACTCTGTGGGTTTGTTATCTAACCATCGCTAGAGGCAACAAAAATACCTGTAGATACCGTTACTATATCAGCTAGTCTCCCTTAGCCTATACGTCAGTGGTTCTCAAACCTCTCCTCAGTGACCCCCAGCCGTTCCATGTATTTGATATATTCCAGAGCTAGCACACCTGATTCAACTTGTCGACTAATCAGCAAACCCTTGATTAGGTGAATCAGGTGAATCAACAAAATATTGAAATGTCTGGGGGTCCCTGAGGAGAGGTTTGAGAACCATTGCTATACGTGACTAGAATCACAGTTGACATTCTCTAGTTATCTGAACCTCACACACTAGATCACACATTATATCATTGCACACCAGGCAGCTCCACTGCAGATGTTCTGTGCTTGGTGCCTTTGACTATTTGAATGCGTTCCAAATGGCACCCTATTATTGCTGAGCGATTAGTGCWGTTTGAGGTCGGTTCGGTTTCATTTCGAATTTACTTAAAATGATTACTGTTTTTGATTTCAGTATTTTTTTTAGACAGTAAAGGCACTATGCGTTATGTGGGGGGAATGTTCTAACAACATAGAATAAAACAATTATAAAAGTCCCGTGATGATAGTGACTGCCCATTACTGCTTATCACTTATTAACCATCATTTATTCATATGACTTTACTTTAATAAAATATTTGTTTTATTTGATGACTTTATTCCAAGTCATCATCTCATCTCTATAGAGCTGCTGCCTATGCTGTCTGACAAAATTACAATTTCAGTAGTTTTTTTAAGTAAATAAGGCATACTTTTATGATTGCTGAATACCAACTATCAATCACTTAGATCATATATTTTCAGGTAGAGATACCTCGCGAAGCAACTGCTTTCTATCCCTCTCGCACATTCTCTCTTCTCACTGTCTCCGTGTCTGCTCCACACAGAACGGACAAGTAAGCGGGCGTGCAATGGATTATGGTCATTGTAGTTAATTATCGTGTTTTCAGCTCTAAACTATGTAGAATATTGGCCTGTTTGAAACTACAACTCCCTACTACATCGCACAGTTCAGGCTTGATCTGATTTATTTCTACAGAAACTGAGCATCGATCTCACAGGAAAAAAAGGAAGAAAATGGAATTCAAATAATTGAACCGACGTCGGTCAATTTATTATTTATGTGCCCCGGTCAATTTGCTCAAATATGCCCTGATCAAAAGTAGTCCACTATAAAATGAATAGAGTGGTACTTGGGACAAAGCTTTCGATGACTCACAAGATTTGAATCATTTTTAACCGTTTCACTCTGTGTATGTATCACTGTGGTCCCTTTTCAGAGTTTATCTCCAACATGACAGTACACAGGCAGTACTTCCCTGACCAGGAGGATGAGAAAGGTGCTGCCAAGGCACTGATGCGTCTCCAGGACACGTACAAACTGGACTCTGAGAGTTTCGCCAGGGGCAAACTGCCAGGTAAAGAAGGAGTGTTGTTATTCTCTCTCTGACTCCCTGCAGACACAGATAAAATCGCTCCAACGCTGCCAAGGAAGATTCTAGAAGCCTCCATATGTGTTATCACAGTGTGTGTGAGCTGAGCGTATCTCAACCTGGCCCTTCCAGAACGCYTCGAACAAGCTAAGTGCTGCTGCAGAGTGGTTTCTATTTCTTCCAGACAGATGTCTAACCTCTCCAGAAATGCAAGCTAAAACAGAACAGCCTTGACACCAAGAGCAGATGCTTTGGCCACACATTCACTGTGTATATATWTTTTTATGACAAATGTGCATCCTATCTTAGTATTCTACCCCACCAAGTCTGACAACTYTGTCAGAAAAAGGTTGCAAAGCAAAGTGTTTTGATATGACCCTCGTATTGCTGCAATAGAAACATAATCTACAGTATCACAGCACCATTATGGATTTATGGAGCAATTTTATGGAGTAAACCTCATAAACAGTTCATAAACTGGTTATAGACAGTCTTATTCATGGAAGTTGTTATGAAGTGCTAAGAACAGAATGGTGCATTAATACTATACTGTACTACACTATACTAAGGGTGGAAACATTTCCCCAAATTCCAATACTTTGCAGAAATCCTGTTTGGAGGATTCACGGATTTCCTGCTAATTCCCTCCTGATTCCAGGAATCTTCCAACTGGGAATTCTGGAAAACCTGGTAATTTTGGGCAAGTTACTGGAATTTTGCAACCCTAACTATACTATACTATAACTGCAGGGATGCACCACAACGCCATCCTGACGGTGGATGACTGTTACGACATGGGGAAGACAGCTTACAACGAGGCAGACTAYTACCACGCAGTGCTGTGGATGCAGCAGGCCCTCAGGCAGATGGATGCAGAGGAGGAGCACGTGGTGTCCAAGGCCGATGTCCTGGACTATCTCAGCTACTCCGTCTACCAGATGGGAGACCTGTCCCGCGCCATCGAGCTGACACGCCGCCTAGTGGCCATCGGTAGGACACACACGCGACATTCCACTCAAACATCTTCAGAACTTGTTTCATATCCAGGAGCTTATTTTTAGGGGTGTTTGAGAACACGAGAGATGCCTTTCTCTCTCACTCTCTCAATTTCAACCTCTTATACTCTCACTCTCTCACACACAATGTCACTATCTCCATCTCTTATACTCTCACTCTCTCTCACATATTCTCACTATCTCAATCTCTTTTACTCTCACTCTCTGTCACAATTTCTCACTATATCAATTACGTATACTCTCACTCTCTCACACAGATTCCTCACATAATCTAATATTCTCATGCATTCTCACATAATCACCATCTCACCAACTCTCATATACATCTTCCATAGTTCCAGGGTGTAACCAAGAGAGTGGTCATGGTTTACTATTTTGAACTGCATCAGTGATGTTGTGTGTTGAAGGCTGCAATTATGGCCATCTGGTTACTTTGTTTGAATGTGAAGTTAAATGGACCAAACCCAAAGGCGAACAACTAGGAAAATCTACCAGCGCTGTCATATTTACCAAGGAAAGAATCAAATTTAAAAGAGTAACATTAGCTACTGTAGTTAGCTAGAATAACATATTGCCGTGTAGTTATCCCTAGTTTTGGTATGTTTTTTGTGTTTGTGGCAGGAAAAGTGCAGGATAAGTGGCTGAAAAAGTGCTACTTTTAACCCTTTAAAGCGTTTGAAGTAAATTAATGSAAATACCATAGTAGGGAGTTGTCAGTAGATTGTTTTTTGTCAAGGTAACTGTAACTGACCTAACTAAAATACAGTGCATTCGGGAAAGTGTTCAGACCCCTTCACTTTTTCCACATTTTGTTACGTTACAGCCTTATTCTAAAATTGATTAAATTCATTTTTTCCCTCATCAATCTACACACAATACTGTAGGGGGTGCGTACTGGCGGCAGAGAAGTCAGTGAGGCGCAGGAGAGCAAAAACTGATTTCCAACGGCGCAGTTTAATAAACAAAACCACCATAAACAGAACCATAAATCAATGGGTAAACAAAACCCATTACACACCAGCATAACGTGCACAAGCACTACAATAAACAATTCCGGACAAGGACATGGGGGGAACAGAGGGTTAAATACACAACATGTAATGATGGAATTGAAACCAGGTGTGTGGGAAGACAAGACAAAACAAATGGAAAATGAAAGGTGGATCGAGGATGGCTAGAAGACCGGTGACATCGACCGCCGAACGCAGCCCGAACAAGGAGAGGGACCGACTTCGGTAGAAGTCGTGACAAATACCCCATAATAACAAATCAAAAACAGTTTTTTTTTTTTATGTTTGCATAAAAAACAGAAATACCTTATTTGCATCAGCATTCAGACGCTTTTCTATGAGACTCCAAATTGAGCTCAGGTGCGTCCTGTTTCCATTGATCATCCTTGAGATGTTTCCACAACTTGATTGGAGTCCACCTATGGTAAATTCAATTGATTGGACATGATTTGGAAAGGCACACAACTGTCTATATAAGGTCCCACAGTTAAAAGTGCATGTCAGAGCAAAAACCAAGCCATGAGGTCGAAGGAATTGTCCGTAGAGCTCCGAGAATCAATTGTGTCGAGCCACAGATCTGGGGAAGGGTACCAAAACATTTCTGCAGTATTGAAGGTCCACAAGAACACAGTGGCCTCCATCATTCTTCAAATGCAAGAAGTTTGGAACCACTAAGATTCTTCCTAGAGCTAGCCGCCCKGCCAAAATGAGCAATCGGGGGAGAAGGGCCTTGGTCAGGGAGGTGACCAAGAACCCGATGATCACTCTGACAGAGCTCCAGAGTTCCTCTGTGGAGATTGGAAAACCTTCGGGAGGGACAACCCTCTCTGCAGCACTCCACCAATCAGGCCTTTATGGTAGARTGGCCAGACGGAAGCCACTCCTCAGTAAAAGGCACATGACAGCCCGCTTGGAGTTTGCCAAAAGGCACCTAATGGACTCTCAGACCATGAGAAACAAGATTCTCTGGTCTGATGAAACCAAGATTGAACTCTTTGGCCTGAATGCCAAGTGTCATGTCTGGAGGAAACCTGGCACCATCCCTATGGTGAAACATGGTGGTGGCAGCATCATGCTGTGGGGATGTTTTTCAGCGACAGGGACTAGGAGACTAGTAAGGAAAGATGAACGGAACATCGACAGAGAGATCCTTGATGAAAACCCATTCCAGAGCGCTCAGGACCTCAGACTGGGGTGAAGGTTAATCTTCCAACAAGACAACGACCCTAAGCACATAGCCAAGACAAGTACTGAGCAAAGGGTCTTTACTGAGTAAAGGGTCTGAATACTTAAGTAAATGTGATATTTCTGTTTTTTTGCTTTGTCATTATGGGGTATTGTGGGATATCTACAGATTGATGAGCAAAAAACTATGCAATCAATTTTAGAATAAGGCTGTAATGTAACAAAATGTGGAAAAAGTCAAGGGGTCTGAATACTTTCTGAATGCACTGTAACTGAATGCAATGTTGCCATATAATCCCTAGTCTTGCCTCTCATCTCATAACACKTAACGGCAATTATGAAATAACTGCAGTTGACTGACTCTAAAGACCACAAGAGGGCATCTTATTTCAGACATTCAATGTCAGTGTTTCTTATCCTTGAAAAAAAAATACATGTTTTAGTAGCATGTAGSAGAGAGACAGTTGTTTTTCACTCAAACCAATGATGAGAGTTACACATTGTCGAATTGTGCAATCACACAATTAATTAATGCTGATTCKAATATATTTCCCTCATATTCCCCATGTCCTGTTAGTCTGCGTAACTGCATGACCCGTGGTGTACTTACAGACTCTAGCCACCAGAGGGCAGGAGGAAACCTGCGTTACTTTGAGAAGCTGCTGTCCAAGCAGCTGAACGAGCTGAACCAGGAGGGCCAGGAGCCAGCCACAGAGGAGCCCATCCAGCTGGGGACCTACAAGAGACCCAATGACTACCTGCCTGAAAGGGAGATCTACGAGGCCCTGTGCAGGGGAGAGGGAGTCAAAATGGTAAGAGACCGATTGTCTAAGACTCTCCTATGACAGTTGGTTAGGGGTAATGGCCAAAAGTTAGATTTACAATCTGTATGGCTATGCCTTGATAATCTAGAGAGAGGGCCATGATGAATAAACTGTCCGAGTGGTGCCATTTTCCAGGACCTGGTACCTCTCGTGGTATGAAAAATAATTTTCACTATGTGCATTGTACAAATTTCCAAAAAAAGCAATCAGGGTTAATTCAAGTTGCCTCCTCTTTAATTCTCCTGTCCCCTAAAAAACATAATGTGAAAACGTACCTGATATTCTAAGAATTGATTCGTGTTGGGCCGGCCCGGGTTTATGGTTTGAGCAACATTGTAGCCTATAGACCAACGCGTGACCGTTGCTGTGGTAAGAGAAGCGTGCGCCTGTATCTCTCACAGAACTGGAATGAGATTCCYTTTCTATGTTATCTCTCTGCTCTGATAGACATGAGCCTGCAACATTCATCTCTCCACCTTTGCATCTTCATCAACCCTTAGTAAACCTGTGATTGACCAGATACAATGCTATTTCACAGTAAAGAAACAGAATTCCAGCATGCTTATAGGGAAGGACACTCAACAAGCACAGCACTTACACAAATGACTGATGATTAGCTGAGAGACATTGATGATAAAATGATTGTGGGGGCTGTCTTGTTAGACTTCAGTGCAGCTTTTGACATTATCGATCATAGTCTGCTGATGGAAAAACGTATGTGTTATAGCTTTACACCCCATGCTCTAATGTGGATAAAGAGTTACTTGTCTAACAAAACATAGAGGGTGTTCTTTAATGGAAGCCTCTCAAATATAATCCAGTTAGAATCAGGAATTCTCCAGGGTAGCTGTTTAGGCCCCTTGCTTTTTTCAATTTTTACTAATGACATGTCACTAACTTTAAAGCCAGAGTGTCTATGTATGCGGATGACTCAACACTATACACGTCAGCTACTACAGCGACTGAAATGACTGCAACACTCAACAAAGAGCTGCAGTTAGTTTCAGAGTGGGTGGCAAGGAATGAGTTAGCCCTAAGTATTTTAAAACTTAAAGCATTGTATTTGGAACAAAACACTCACTAAACCCTAAACCTCAACTAAATCTTGTAATAAATAATGTGGAAATTGAGGAAGTTGAGATGACTGCTTGGAGTAACACTAGATTGTAAACTGTCATGGTCAAAACATATTGATGCAGTAGTAGCTGAGATGGGGAGAAGTCTGTCTATAATAAAGCGATGCTCTGCCTTCTTAACAACACTATCAACAAGGCAGGTCCTACTGGCCCTAGTTTTGTCACACCTTGGCTACTGTTCAGTCGTGTGGTCAGGTGCCACAAAAAAGGACTTAGAAAAATTGCAATTGGCTCAGAACAGGGCAGCACGGCTGGAACTTGGATGTACACAGAGAACTAATATTAATTATATGCATGTCAATCTCTCCTGGCTGAAAGTGGAGGAGAGATTGACTTCATCACTAATTGTATTTATGAGAGGTATTGACAAGTGGAATGCACCGAGCACACAGCTCTGACACCCATGCATACCCCACAAGACATGCCACCAGAGGTCTCTTCACAGTCCCCGAGTCCAGAACAGACTATGGGAGGCACACAGTACTACATAGAGCCATGACTACATGGAACTCTATTCCACATCAAGTAATTCATGCCAGCAGTTAAAAAATTATAGATTTAAAAAACAGATTAAAAAAACACCTTTTGGAACAGCGGGGACTGTGAAGCAACACATTGGCACAGACACATGCACACATACACACACACACACACACACACACACACACACACACACACCACCACACACACACACACACCACACACACACACACACACACACACACACACACACACACACACACACACCACACACACCACACCACACACAATAACATACGCACTAAACCATACGCACTATAACATACGCACTATACATACACATGGATTTAGTACTATAGATATGTGGTCCAGTAGGGGCCTGAGGGCACACAGTGTGTTGTGAAATCTGTAAATGTATTGTAATGTTTTTAAAATTGTATAAACTGCCTTCATTTTGCTGGACCCCAGGAAGAGTAGCTGCTGCTTTGGCAACAGCTAATGGGAACCATAATGTAATAATAAATGCAAATACAAGTAGAAACATACAGTGCCTTGCAAACGTATTCATCCCTCTTGGCGTTTTTCCTATTTTGTTGCATTACAACCTGTAATTTAAATKGATTTTTATTTGGATTTCATGTAATGGACATACACAAAATAATCCAAATTGGTGAAATGGAATGAAAAAAATTACTTGTTTCAAAAAATTCWAAAAAAAAWTCWAAATGGAAAAGTGGTGCGTGCATATGTATTCAACCCCTTTCCTATTAAGCCCCTAAATAAGATCTGGTGCAACCAATTACTGTCAGAAGTCACATAATTAGTTAAATAAAGTCCACCTGTGTACAATCTAAGTGTCACATGATCTGTCACATGATCTCAGTATACCTGTTCTGAAAGGCCCCAGAGTCTGCAACACCACTRAGCAAGGGGCACCATGAAGACCAAGGAGCTCTCCAAACAGGTCAGGGACAAAGTTGTGGAGAAATACCGATCAGAGTTGGGTTATAAAAAAAAATCTGAAACTTTAAACATCCCACGGAGCACCATTAAMTCCATKATTAAAAATTGAAAGAATATGGCACCACAACAAACCTGCCAAGAGAGGGCTGMCCACCAAAACTCACAGACCAAGCAAAGAGGGCATTAATCAGAGAGGAAACAAAGAGACCAAAGATAACCCTGAAGGAGCTGCAAAGCTCCATAGCGGAGATTGGAGTATCTGTCCATAGGACCACTTTAAGCCACACACGCCACAGAGCTGGGCTTTACAGAAGAGTGGCCAGAATAAACCCATTGCTTAAAGAAAAAAATAAGCAAACACGTTTGGTGTTCTCCAAAAGGCATCTGGCAGACTTACCAAACATATGGAAAAAGGTACTCTGGTCAGATGAGMCTAAAATTGAGCTTTTTGGCCATCAAGGAAACGCTATGTCTGGCGCAAACCCAACACCTCTCATCACCCCGAGAATACAATCCCCACAGTGAAGCATGGTGGTGGCAGCATCATGCTGTCGGGATGTTTTTCATCRGCAGGGACTGGGAAACTGGTCAGAATTGAAGGAATGATGGCGCTAAATACAGGGAAAATCTTGAGGGGAAACCTGTTTCAGTCTTCCAGAGATTTGAGACTGGGACGGAGGTTCACCTTCCAGCAGGACAATGACCCTGAGCATACTGCTAAAGCAACACTCGCGTGGTTCAAGGGGAAACATTTAAATGTCTTGGAATGAATTGAGAATCTGTGATATGACTTAAAGATTGCTGTACAACCCATCCAACTTGAAGGAGCTGGAGCAGTTCTTCCTTGAAGAATGGGCAAAAATCCCAGTGGCCAGATGTGCCAAGCTTTAGAGACATACCCCAAGAGACTTGCAGCTGTAATTGCTGCAAAAGGTGGCTCTACAAAGTATTGACTTTGGGGGGGTGAATAGTTATGCACACTCAAGTTNGAAACCTGTTTCAGTCTTCCAGAGATTTGAGACTGGGACGGAGGTTCACCTTCCAGCAGGACAATGACCCTGAGCATACTGCTAAAGCAACACTCGCGTGGTTCAAGGGGAAACATTTAAATGTCTTGGAATGAATTGAGAATCTGTGATATGACTTAAAGATTGCTGTACAACCCATCCAACTTGAAGGAGCTGGAGCAGTTCTTCCTTGAAGAATGGGCAAAAATCCCAGTGGCCAGATGTGCCAAGCTTTAGAGACATACCCCAAGAGACTTGCAGCTGTAATTGCTGCAAAAGGTGGCTCTACAAAGTATTGACTTTGGGGGGGTGAATAGTTATGCACACTCAAGTTTTCAGTTTTTTTTTTGTCTTATATCTTGTTTGTTTCACAATAAAACATATTTTGCATCTTCAAAGTGGTAGGCATGTTATGTAAATCAAATGATACAAACCCCCCAAAAATCCATTTTAATTCCAGGTTGTAAGGCAACAAAATAGGAAAAATGCCAAGGGGGAATGAATACTTTCGCAAGCCACTGTAGTTGCAGGAAGAGTGCTGGAGTCAGTGGTGTAAAARGTACCCAATTGTCATACTTGAGTAAAAGTTAAGATACCTTCATAGAAAATGACTCAAGTAAAAGTGAGTCACCCAGTAAAWTACTACTTTAGTAAAAGTCTAAAAGTATTTGGTTTTAAATATACTTAAGTATCAAAAGTAAATGTAATTGCTAAAATATACTTAAGTATCAAAAGTAAAAGTATAAATCATTTGAAATTCCTTATATTAAGCAAACCAGACGGCATAATTTTCTTTTTTATTTAGGGATAGCCAGGGTCACACTCCAACACTTAGACATAATTTACAAATATAGCATGTGTGTTTAGTGAGTCCACCAGATCAGAAGCAATAGGAAAGACCAGGGATGTTCGCTTGATAAGTGTGTGAATTGGACCATTTTCCTGTCCTGCTAWGCATTCAAAATGTAAAAAATACTTTTGGGTGTCAGGGAAAATGTATGGAGTAAAAAGTACATTGTTCTCTTTAGGAATGTAGTGAWGTAAAAGTTGTAAAGAAGGGAAATAATAAAGTAAAGTACAGATACCCCCAAAAACTACTAAAGTCGTACTTTAAAGTATTTTTACTTAAGTACTTTACACCACCGGCTGGAGGTGCTTCAGCACCCCTGATAAATTGAAATACATTTGCCAAAGTTATAGAATTACTGGTCTGTTCAGAAATACATTAAATAATTCAGAATACTGCACCAGGAGCAGGCCTATAATTTAGCCACAGAGGATCAACAATAGCTTGTAAAAAGAAAAAAAAAAGAAGAAGAATGTATTGCCTATCTGTAGATTGTGTGTAACAGTCTACAGTCAGGAATGCACATCTGCCAGTGAACAGCATACAGCCAAAACAAGCCTTTCGCAGTATGTAGAATACAAAAACACAAGTTGGAAAGCAAATGGTTCCTACTGAAAAGAGATGACTAATCTGACTGTAGATACTTATCAACTTCCAAATAGGCCTATTGAGTGAAGAGCGTTGTTTTCGAAAGTTAAAGAGCGATATAAGCTTTTGGCACGAGAGCATCGGCCATCGCCGGTGAGTGAGCTACGCGTCATTCGGTGAGTCAGTGAAACTGGAAAGCTTTTTTAGGACTATAATTTCCTCCTCATATTGAACATTATGTGTGTCTCCACACACCTAGGCTAGGTCTAGGCTACAGATGGATTCAAGACAAGGACGTTTTTATCTCAGATTCTCAGTTTGTCAGTGTGAAAGTAGCCTGTACGTTCGATAATTTGTATTAAAAAAGATTCAGCTAAAGTTTCCAATTATCTAACATTTGTAGAATTGCATGAAATGCATTAAGAAATGGCCCAATTTTTCTCAGACTCTAGGCTTACACCCCCCCCCCCCCCCCCCCCCCCGTGTGTGCAGCTTCTGAAAGCGCCTCTACTCTACTGCTCTATGCCAACACGCAAGAGCGATGATATGCATGCAATGTTCTATTATAAAGTTGTTGTTTCTTCTGGTGTTCCGGTACCTCAGAACCCCCCAGGTCACACCCCTCTCATCTCCCTTTTCGTTCCGGCACCTCCCAATGTACAAATTAAGCACTGGAGGAGAGATGTGAGGTAACTTTAACGGGGTTTTGAAGAGGAGATGTGAATTCCACTTYAACTCACACTCCCAACCCATTCCACCCTCCACCCCATCCAGACCACTGAGAGGCGCAGCCGGCTGTACTGCCGCTACCATGACGGGAACAGGAACCCTCGTCTGCTGCTCCAGCCCATGAAGGAGGAGGATGAGTGGGACAGCCCACACATCGTCCGCTACCTCAACGCTCTGTCAGACCAGGAGATAGAGAAGATCAAGGAGCTGGCCAAGCCCAGGGTGAGAGGAGCAGCCAAACTGGGCCAGTTCCACTATAACCTTAGATTGTCTCTATTAGTAAATGGAATACTATACCGTATGTCTCAGTGGTAGTATTGAAATATCTTATCATAAGAGAGAGAATGTCTCAGAAACACACGACAGTGTCAATATTAATTTATACTGTATGTCTTTGTATAGCTTGCAAGAGCTACTGTTAGAGACCCCATAACAGGCGTTCTGACCACAGCAAACTACAGGGTATCCAAAAGGTGAGTCATTATGTAGATCATGTTTAGTCATGCCTCATCTCTGGGTGAATGAGTCATGTTGTTGGGTTGAGTCAGTGGATGTCTTGTCCTTCAGTGCGTGGCTGGAGGGGGAAGAGGACCCTGTTATTGAACGCGTCAACCAAAGGATAGAGGACATCACAGGTCTGACAACGCAGACTGCCGAATTACTCCAGGTACCGATCACATACATAATACATACAGTCTACCCATGGCCGTGGGAGGGGGGGACAGGGGCGTTAATTTCAATTTATCAGATGGTGCTGCAATCCCCTCAGCATCCCTACTTCCTGCGGTGATGAGCCTACCTGGTAGACATAGATAACTATATATATAGTCCTGTTAGACAAGCGTATACTGTAGTCTACCTGTTACACTCATATCAACATTGGGCATCATGTTAGAATACCCCTCTTCACTTTGTGAAACTTAGCTGATCATTTAACAGTCATCCGGTTTTGTGTGAGTCGTTGTAAACTTCAGGCTCCCATTTTTTCAAAAGTTATCTGATCGGGTTTGATTAAATGCATAGAAATAGAATGAATAGAACAGGCGTATCATTGACTTGAATGGGGACGCCCGTTCTATTAATTCTATGACTTTAATCCTATCCGATTCAAGAAATCCGATCAGTTAACTTCTGAAAAACGAGGCCCAGAGGTTGTCCAATAACTTAGCTTCTACTCTTTGTCTCACTAAACAGATTGCTAACTATGGGGTCGGAGGACAATACGAGCCACATTTTGATTTCTCCAGGGTAAGGGTAACCTCTAGACGGGGACTAAAGTGTGCTCTCTGTTGCATCTGGGAAGGGATGCAACAGTCATGTAATCGTTTATCCTGCTGTGATCTATAGAGAAGTACGTTTTCACACGTGTAGCCACACGCCACTTGCTTATGTTGTTTTTTCTCCATTACAATGACAATATATGTTGACCCAAAAATAAATTAGCGCTGCACATTTAGCTGTCAACATGCAAGACAGTGTCTAAGGTCAATGTGGACCAGTAAAATTAGGGGGATTCTGGCTCTCACCTACTGCTAGAGGCTGCGTCCCAAATGGCAACCTATTCCTTAAGTAGTGCACTATAGAGTAAAGGGAATACAGTGTCATTTGTGGCACAGATAGAGTGGTGTTTATCCAAGAGGGCCCCTGAATTMTTTTATGGCAGATTGCCAAAGGAGACCTAGATGACGGGTTGAGTCACAGTTCAACCACGTCCATAACCCCAAGAGCATATTCCTAGAAGGAGAACAACTCAGAGGGCATATTCCTAGTAGAGGAAGAATAGTTAGGAACAGTATGTACAGATATATTGGCAGCCTTGCATTTTACAATGGAGTGCAACGGAGCAGAATGTTCTGTTTTCTCTATTCAAAACTGGTTGAATGGCTATTTTTACCCTGTAGGCACCTGCAACCTACCACAGGGGAGATAAACAACATCATGAACAAGAATCCTTACCTCCAACCAAATTCATTTGAATTTTGTCAAATTTAGTCCAGGCCATTTTTTACTTTGAAGTGAAAAATCTCAATTTAAGTTKAGATTTTACACACGTGTAAACAAATACATGTGTACACACCAAAAAGTTCTCAAGTTTAACTTATTTGAGAAGAAATAGTGAATCGTGCAAAAAAAATACATTCAACACACCGTCAGAAGCTGGTTTGAAGTTGTTGGCATGCAGATCACAGCATGATGAAGATTGCATTTTGAGCCTTGGGGACCTCAGGTTTTATATTCAGTGAGTATGTTTCTTCCGTCAGGAAGATTTCAGAAGGCACGCAAGATGCTCAGGTCCTCAACCCAGTGGTAGACAGTGGCTCTACTGTTTCTTAGCGGCACCCAGTTGAAGTGCACAACGTACTGTATCAATCGGACTACATGAAAAATATATCCAGTTAATCTAATCTATAATCAAAGGATTCAATAGTAGATTATATTTAATATACTAAATATTAAATTGTTGCTCATATTTTTGTGAAATTTGTCAATTTATCCCAATGATTTTCAATAACCACATTAAGTCAAACAGATATTAACAATCAATTTGRTTACAAAGGATTTCTTTAATGGCGGGATCCTACAGCCATTTTAGTCTGGGTTAAAAGTTATAAATATTTGTTGCAGCGTCCTCAGGACATCATGGTCGATGGAAATAGACTTGCTACCTTCCTGAACTACGTAAGTACATGTCTCTGTGTGTATTCAACTTGTGTTTTACTTCATAGAAAGAGGAACCTGATGCTTTCAAAACATTAGGCACTGGAAATCGTGTGGCTACTTTTTTAAATTACGTAAGTATGGGAATCCAGTTGCTGCTGTCAATTTACAGTAGCAGCTACTGATTTAGGGCTCTATTCAACATTACAATGTTCCCGCTTTAGCAGAGACAGCATTCACGTTGAATGCTGCATATGTCGGCTCAATCGGCAGTTACCTTAACAGATTGAATAGAGCCCTTAGATTCTTCTTTGTGGCTCTCTGTTTTGCATAATTGTGTTTCGCAGATCCATGACCTCCGTTTCAATATTGGACTTCAATTGATTGCCAAATGGTTGAGAAACATGGAATGTCAATCAATGTTACCGCATACTCATAAAATCACTGGCCATGTCCGAATACAMATATTAGTGTGCTACATACTTAAACTGCATACTATGTACTCGTCGTCGCATACTATTTATCATGTACCGGTTAGTGAAAAGTATACAGCATGCCACGGCCGCAATGCAGTAGCGACTCCTGACAGGCTGAGTAGGTGGGGCGGAACTGAGTGCGGGTGTATTTTTTTTCAAATTCAACAGACATGCATCGCATTAACCAGCCTGATAATAGTTATTTTCTCTAAACTCTGAAAAAAATAGGAATTGAGTTATAGGCCTACTCATGCTGTTTATAGCCAGACTATCACATTATAGCCAGACTATCACAGCCAACTATACCGTAGTGTAAAAAACTGATCGGAGTTGTGGTGGTAAACATACTTGATCTTGCTATAACTGCTGGTTTGAGTTAGGGCTATCATGGTGGTGTCCATTAAAACACAGAGATGATGTCCCAAAAAGCAGCAGCTATTCTTCCTGGGTTTCCACACAAAACATGAAACATGACATAATAAAGAACATTAATAGACAAGAACAGCTCAAGGACAGAACTACATCAATTACAACTTTTTTTAATTTTTAAAGGCACACGTAGCCTACATATCAATACCAATACATACACAAACTATCAAGGTCAAATAGGGGAGAGGCGTTGTGCCACGAGGTGTTAATTTATCTGTTTTTTGAAACCAGGTTTTCTGTTCATTTGAGCAATATGAGATGGAACAGAGTTCCATACAATAAGGGCTCTATATAATATTGTACACTTTCTTGAATTTGTCCTGGATTTGGGGACTGTGAAAGGACCCCTGGTGGCATGTCTTGTGGGTAAGTATGTGTGTCAGAGCTGTGTATAAGTTGACTGTGTAAATCATTTGGGATTTTCAACAATGTTTCTAATAAAAAGATAAAGCGATGCAGTCAGTCTCTCCTCAACTCTTAGCCAAGAGAGACTGACATGTATAGTATTTATATCAGCCCTCTGATTACAATGAAGAGCAAGACGTGCAGCTCTGTTCTGGGCCAGCTGCAGCTTAACTAGGTCTTTCCTTGCAGGACTCGACCACACRACTGGACAATAATGAAGATAAGACAAAACTAGAGCCTGCAGGACTTGCTTTTTGGAATGTGGTGTTAAAAAAGCAGAGCATCTCTTTATTACGGACAGACCTCTCCCCATATTTACAACCATTGAATCTATATGTTTTGACCATGACAGTTTACAATCTAAGGTAACGCCAAGTAATTTAGTATCCTCAACTTGATCAACAGCCACAACATTCATTACCAGATTCAGCTGAGGTCTAGAACTTAGGGAATGATTTGTACCAAATGCAATGCTCTTAGTTTTAGAGATGTTCAGGACCAGTTTATTACTGGCCACCCATTCCAAAACAGACTGCAACTCTTTGTTAAGGGTTTCAGTGACTTCATTAGCTGTGGTTGCTGATTGAATCATCAGCATACATGGACACACGTTTTGTTTAATGCCAGAGGCAGATTATTAGTAAAAATAGAAAAGAGTACAGGGCATAGAGATCTGCCCTGTGGTACACCACACTTYACGTGTTTGGCATTAGAGAAGCTTCCATTAAAGAAAACGCTTCTATTAGATAGATAGCTCTGAATCCACGATATGGCAGCGATATGGCAGCGGTTGAAAAGCCATAACACATACGTTTTTTTTCAACAACAGGTTATGGTCAATAATATCAAAGGCTGCACTGAAATCTAACAGTAATCTTATTATCAATTTCTTTCAAACAATCATCAGTAATTTATGTAAGTACAGTACATGTTGAGTGCCCTTCTCTATAAGCATTCTGAAAGTCTGTATTTGGTCAAACACAATTCTTCCCAACAGTTTGCTAAGAGCTGGCAGCAAGCTTAAAGGTCTGCTGTTAGAACCAGTAAAGGCCGCTTTACCACTCTTAGGTAGCGGAATTACTTTGGCTTCCCTCCAGGCCTGAGGTCAAATACTTTCTTCTAGGCCCATATTAAAGATATGACAGATAGAAGTGGCTATAGAGTTTTAGTAGTTTATTATTATTTATATTATTAGTGTTTTATGCATGAATACGATGGCTCACTGTTCATTGTTGGCATTTCCTGCCTAAGTTTGCCCACTTTGCCAATTAAGTAATCATWAAAATAATTGGCAACATCAAATGGTTTTGTGATAAATAAGCCATCTGATTCGATAAAAGATGTAGTTGAATTTGTCTTTCTGTCCATCATTTCATTTAAAGTTTTCCAACATTCTTAATATCATTGATCTTGGCTTAATAATATAGTTTCTCCTTTTGCCTTATCCTTCCCAACCATACAATTTTTCAATTCCTCATCAATCCAAGGGGATTTAATAGTTTTTACAATAATTTTCTTAATGGGTGCGTGCTATAAGTAACTGGAATAAGTAGTTTCATAAATGCATTAAGTGCAGCGTCTGGTTGCTCCTCATTACACACCACGGACCAACAAATATTCTTTACATCATCAACATATGAATCACTACAAAACTTATTGTATGACCTCTTATACACTATATTAGGCCCAGCCTTTGGAACTTTGGTTTTCCTAGATATGGCTATTATATTGTTATCACTACATCCTATGGATTTGGATACCGCTTTAAAGCAAATATCTGCAGCGTTAGTAAAAATGTGATCAATACATGTTGATGATTAGTCACATAATTTCTCAATTTGCATTAAGTCAGCTAGTCAGATGTGTAGCCAGACGTATTAGCCACTCTTTTTGCCCCATCTCTTTCAACCATACAGTTTTTCAATTCCTCATCTATCCATGGAGCCTTAACAGTTCTAAGAGTCATTTTCTTAACAGGTGCATGTTTATCAATAATTGGAAGAAGCAATTTCATAAATTCATCAAGTGCAGTGTTTGTGCTCCTTATTAATCACATCAGACCAACAAATATTTTTAACATCATTCACATAAGAGTAACAGCTAAATATTCTGTATGATCTCTTATACACTATTTTAGGCCCAGCGTTTGGAACTTTGGCTTTCCTGGATATAGCCACTATATTGTGATCACTGCATCCAATGGGTACAGATACAACTTCAGAACAAAGTTCTACAGTATTAGTAAAAATGTGATCGATACATGTGGATGAGCTTGTTCCTGTAGTGTTTGTAAACACCCTGGTAGGTTGATTAATAACCTGAACCAGATTACAGGCATTGGTTAGAGTGATAAGCTTCCTCTTTTTTTTTTTTTTACCAGGCAAKTCAGTTAAGAACAATTGTTATTTACAATGACAGCCTAGGAACAGTGGGTTAACTGCCTTGTTCAGGGGCAGAACGACAGATTTTTACCTTGTCAGCTCAAGGGATTCGATCCACCACCCTTTTGGTTACTAGCCCAACGCTCTAATCACTAGGCTACCTGCCACCCCAGGACAGCTTGATGGACAGCTTGATGAAAACCAGTCAATTTTCAGGTCCCCAAGAAAGTAGACCTCTCTGTTTACATCACGTACACTATCAAACATTTCACACATATTATTTAGATAGACTGTTAGCACTTGGTGGCCTATAGAAACACCCCAAAAGAAAAGGCTTTAGATGTGCCAAGTGAACCTGCAACCATAACACTTGACATAAGATATTCTCTTAGCATTACAGGGATATGGCTCTGCATATATACAGCAACACCTCCCCCATAACCATTTCTGTCTCTTCTATAGATGTTATATCCTTGTATTGCTACTGCTGTATCATCAAATGAATTATCTAAGTCTCAGAAATGGCTAGTATATGAATGTTATCTGACGTTAGCAAGTTATTGATTTCATTAACCTTATTTCTAAAGCTACATATATTAATATGGCCTATTTTCAGCCCTTTCCTGGGTAGCTTATCAGAGATGGACATAACATGGAAAAGAACAAACAAAGCAAGAGAAAAAACGCTTCTGGGAGGGAGGGTGGAAGATGAGCCTGTCATAGCGGATGTAAGCAATATCCCCACGCGCTCTGGCAGCTTTCATGGCTGGGATAAGTTCTTTCCTCTTCTGGCGCACAGCTTYAGGATAGTCCTCGTTGAGGAAGATATACATTCCTCTCAAGTTCATGGCTCTTTCCAGAACAGCTACCTTGTCCTTGAACCTTGAACTTGACCACTATCGGCCTGGGCCTATCACCTGGGCCGGTGGTGGGTTTTCCAGTCCTGTGGGCATGCTCCACCACAATCTTCCTGTGGTCCATCTTCAATTTCTCAGAGATCATTTCCCTCACTTTGTCCTCAGACTCTGTCYAGGTCTCATGTGGAGATTCTGAAATTACGTCCACAACCATGTTGTTTCGCCTTGATTGTCCCTCGAGATGTATCCGTAATTATTATCATGGATTCACACACAGAACGGATGTCCTCTCTCAATTACTTAAAGATTGCTGTCATCTTGCTGTTCTCCTGTTTCAACTTATCGAGCAGACCCTTAGAAAACTACAAACTGTTCTTCAGGTCCTGGAGCTCTCTGGTCAGGTCGTCCATTCTTTTATTAGTAGAATCCACCAGTATTTGGACAAAACACTTGAAGCTATTTTCTTGTTGTTGTAACAACTGCTTGTAGGTCTCTTTTTGTTTGTTTAAAAGATCCTTCACCTGTGATAGAGAGACACCACTGTCCTCAACGGTACTCCCGCCAGCTTTGGTCTTTGTCATGGTAGCTAGCAACATAGGTTATGTTGTTACTCCTCGCAGTTCCAGACAGGGCAGGTCACAGAAAAGATTGAACACAACAAACAGCAGGGATCTAGACAGCCACAAACCCGGGACAATCCGCGGACCCAGCCACAATGGCTAACCACATCACGGGCTGCATTCAAGCCCTCAAGAAACCCTCTAGCTTGATAGCCATTTAGCCGACGCCAAATTGTGCCTCAGACTCGGCCTGGTCAGCAGGATCACTGAACAGAGAGTAGCAGTCCCAGCAACTGATGCCAAATGTGTCACAGGATCCAAACTAAAARGTTAGCTAGCTACTAACTTTCCAATACTCTTTCAAAACAACAAACTTTACAAAACAAGAAACCGAGCTCTCCCTCGTGCCGCAGGAAGTGTTCAACAGTATGTTGCATGATGCTGGGCACTGTGCCGGATAGGGGAAATACACTGGATGCATGCATTAGAAGACTAGGGTGTTTTAGTGCATGTTCTTTTAGCATTTGCATTTATGGGGATGTGTGAAAAAAAATGCCTGTAGCTCATTTACAGTGTGGTTGTTGTGGCGTCGTTTGATGTTCAAAGGGCTGTTGCCCAGTTTATTATTTCAGTTGAATTGTTGAAGATCATGAAGATGGATAAGGTTGAGTATGTAAGAATGGGATGGTTAACAAGGATAGTTAACTAGGTAACAAAAACATACATGGTAGTGATTTCACATAAATAAGATAAACAAATATACTCATGAATCTCAATAACATATTAAATTAATATTACGGTGAAGAAACGTACACAATAGGTTTAAACATGAGTAAATGCTTAAAGGAAACGAATATATCATACAGTAAATGTACAAAATCAAATTATAGTATAAATTAAGAAATAATAACAAAATGACTTGGTCATAAACATCCAAAATACACAAAGGAAAGGGTTACAAGAGAAAAGGTGTCTTGTAACAAAACACTTGCAAACTGAAAGGGTTAGGTCTGCCACACTGATTAGTGACACGTGTGGGTATTTAAMGATGGTGAATGAGCTGGAGTCCTGCCTCTGCTGGAGGGGGATTGGACAGGGGATGGTGGTTGGTGATAGGGTGAGGGCTGTAGTCAGGGTAGGGGCAATTTACCACAGTAGTCCATATACTGCCCATCTATTCTATTTAAAAAGGACTGAAGACAGAAACTTGGTTCCATTTCAACATATGTATTAGTGAAACCAAAGTGCTGTAACATATATACATTTTATCAAATTGCCTAGTACACACACCAAAACTTTTCAAATGTTCAAATCAAATTGGCTATTGCACAGAAAAACTTAGGCAGTCCGGTGCATCGCAAATTCACAACCACTGGACAACAACATAATAAACTAAAGCACTGATAATGTTACGGCTCTCGTTGGTGGCAGGAAGAGTGGACCAAAGCGCAGTGTGGAAAGTGTTCATGATTCTTTTATTTAAAAAACACTCAAACAAAATAACAAACGTGAAAACGAAAGCGCACAGTTCTGTCAGGCAGAAAACACGAAACAGAAAACAAGATCCCACAAAACCCAAAAGGAAAATAACAACTTATATATGATCCCCAATCAGAGACAACGATAGACAGCTGCCTCTGATTGGGAACCACACACGGCCAAAAACAAAGAAATAGAAAACATAGACTTTCCCACCCGAGTCACACCCTGACCTAACCAAACATAGAAAATAATAAGGAACTCTAAGGTCAGGGCGTGACAGATAATTGGGAACGAGATCAAAATGACTGCTAAGGCTTGATCCATAAATTAAATCATTAAATAGGTACCCTAGCCTACAAAACTAAAACAATCCATACTGTATGTTCCTTATCAAAAGGCCGGATTAACATGACATCTATAACGCAACCACATCCCGAATCCCTGGTGCTGACAGATTCAGAAATCAAAAGATGGTTTAGTATTTGGTTTAAAAGCTCTGAGAATGCGTCATCTGCGATTGCGTTGTTTCCCACTATTCGTTGATTTATATAATTGATCAGCTGTTGTCAAAGCCGAAATGAGTACGATATCCGGGCGTTTATAGTATACTGTATACTCGAATTTCAAAATACTGCATACTATTAAACTTCATTTTTTCGCATACCCAAACGGCCTACTATTTAGGATGCAAGTATGGGTATTCGGACACGGCCACTAACATTGCTACAGTAGATGGTGGTGGGAAAAAAGTTTGTCAAACACTGTAAATTGACCGTTGGAGTCTGTCAGTTAATTTCAGTGTTGTACCCAATCAGGCCCTCAAGGACTGGAATTGCCCACCCCTGCCCTACAGTACACCACAACATGCTATCTCATTTATTGGTCCATGCTAATACTGTAAATATGATGTGAGTGTGTAAATAGATGTAGAATGCCATGCTTTGCAGAACTACAGCGCTTTTGGATGACTACTTTTTATACTGCACTTCTGTCTAGTTGAATGACTGGTTATTATGGATTTGGTGTTATGTTTAGTGTTATTAAACAATGTTGTCAAGACTTCAAGACTTTCAAAACCCTTCTTCAGATCTTCAGTAATCTTTAGAATTGCTACAGATACATTTTACAACATGGAAACTATAATTTGTATGATTACACCTGTTACATAAAATTGTTGAATGTAAATACAGAACACATCCCTTAGAGAAGTAGGCTACAGTAAATGGTAGTAGCTGGAGTACGTCAGTGTATTAGTGAAGCCAGCTCACAAGGCAGTCTTTTCCCTGACAGATGAGTGATGTTGAAGCTGGAGGAGCCACTGTGTTCCCAGACTTTGGAGCAGCTATCTATCCCAAAAAGGTGAGATATAAACAATTTAACTGCTCTCAAGCACAGCCCTCAGCACTAGGGGCCAGGAAAAACTATTGGTCAGGTCACACGGTCAGAGAAATCTCCTAGCCTTAGCCATCATACAATGTTAGCCTTGGTTGAGAGGGCCCACACTATCTTATAGTGAGCCATTACGTTGATGCAGTGGTGACTTACATGTACTGAACAGGGTATGTCTTCTCAATGTGTGTCCACAGGGAACTGCAGTCTTCTGGTACAACCTCTTTAGGAGTGGAGAGGGAGACTACAGGACCAGACACGCTGCCTGTCCTGTGTTAGTAGGAAGTAAATGGGGTGAGTCCGATGGAGAGTTTAATCTTAACACACAAGCAGCCTCTCTAATCTCAGTCTGTTTATTGGTGTCAGTCATTTGATGTGTTTCTTTGACTACTTCCTAGTCAGTCTTCCTTGTGTTTCTCTATTGTATCTCTCATGTAGGCTGCAATCAAACCTTCATAGCAATGTTACGGCAGTGTTTTTGTTCACAAACTTCTGACGGCACATACACTTACTTTGATAATAGGAAGCCTTTACCTGTGAGTGGAGTCTTCCTGGTAGTAGTAGGTTTCAACAGAGCCCTTAACCGCATTTCCACTGGCACTTTGAATTAAGGTCAAATTAGGGCTAAATTCGAGCTGGCTCGAATGGAATACTCAAATTCGGAGCCCAGTTTCACAGCCCAGTTTTACTAAGCAACTTCCAGCTGATCACCACTGGTTGCTGACACCACGTTTAGCTAGGTTGTCTGGGCTTGTTGCTGACTGTTATCACAATGACAAGCAGTACTGCAGTAGTCAGACATGACACGAATTACCACTATAGATGAATCCTTCATTTATTTTTGCACTACACAATACACTTTTATGAGAACAGTCAGCCCTCGAATGATAGCTAGCTAACGTTAGCTAACATTAGCTTACAAATCAAAGTTGAAACAAGCCTACTTGTTAGCATTAACATGAGCTAGCATTCATTTTATCTGGTGAGGTTGTATTGAAACCTGTCATCTGGTTTGCTTGGTTAGCTAGCTCTGTTCTTATATCTATTTATCGTGTGTTTTAGTTTTACTTTACTTTATAGTACTATACATTGATTACTGCATTGTTGGGAAAAGAGTGTGCAAGAAAGGAATTTCACTGTAATCGTGCACGTGACAATAAAACTTTAAGCTTTGAGTCGTTCTGTTAGTAGTAGGTTTAAACCGAGCCCTTAGTCTCGCACATTGGAGAGAATTGAGATTGGCACTGACATTTTATATTTCTCTGTGTTGCCAGTGTCCAACAAATGGATCCATGAGCGAGGTCAAGAGTTTAGGAGGCCATGTGGCCTGACAGAAGTGGACTGAACCGAACCTCTCACCACTGACCTCAGACGGGAGGTGTACACTCTACCTACAGTGCCTGAACATTTTATTGATCTCTCTCTCTCACACACACACACACACACACACCCCTACTGTGGTATCCATTCTGGCTTTTAACAATGAGTTGAGTCTTGGCTCTTCAGTACCTATGCAGATAAAAGGAGGTGGATATGTGAATATACTGTGGGTATATGGCGTTAAAGGCTCTAATTTCTTGTTTTGTTTACTTGTTGTTTGTTTAGCATTATGATTATTATTTTTTTTTTTTAAATGACATGCATAATCACATACTGACAGCACAACCCTATGAGAACTTACTGTTTTCTGTCCACTACATTTGTATTTACAGACTGCTTAAATTATTACACCGTATGATTGTGACATTTTTTAAATATGGAAAATGTGAACCACAAGAAACAGTGTCTTTTATTAATGCCCCAATTCAGTCCTTTTCATTTTATTTTTCAATCATCACTTTTGTCTACTAAATCTCAGTGATCCTCCTTGGGCCACTGAAATGTTCAGTCCGACTGTGTTGGCGTGGTGATATAAATTTGAATATATTTACATACAGGTCTGATTGGTTGATAGAATCACCCCCTTACCCCTTCAAAAATAAAACAAAGGCACATGGTATTCAACCTGTCAGTTGGAGCTGGACCCTGAAAGACAAAACTTCCACAGGTCTGAAGGCTACTTTGTTTTGTCATCAATCACACTTAACCATCTGGCAGTCCGACGGACAAATCTGGGTTTGGCCAATGCCAGGAGAACGCTACCTGCCCTAATGCATAGTGCCAACTGTAAAGTTTGGTGGAGGAGGAATAATAGCCTGGGGMTGTTTTTCATGGTTCAAGCTAGGCCCCTTGGTTCCAGTGAAGGGAAATTAACGCTACAGTGGTAAGCTTTTGGTTTTATTAATTTATTGCCACCGGGGCCCGCCAGTGTAACTGCTGAGCTGCTTGCTGACCTTACACTGTACTGCATGATTGTAGCAGGTTTATTAAGGTGTTAATTCTATTAGCTATATTGACTTTGACATTAGCTAAGGTGTCCACATACGTTTGATCATGTAGTTGCTGATACCAATCAATCAATCAATCAAATGTATTTATAAAGCCATTCTTACATCAGCTGATATCTCAAAGTGCTGTACAGAAACCCAGCCTAAAACCCCAAACAGCAAGCAATGCAGGTGTAGAAGCACAGTGGCTAGGAAAAACTAACCACTGTGCTCCTAGAAAGGCCAGAACCTAGGAAGAAACCTAGAGAGGAACCAGGCTATGAGTGGTGGCTAGTCCTCTTCTGGCTGTGCCGGGTGGAGATTATAACAGAACATGGCCAAGATGTTCAAATGTTCATAGATGACCAGCAGGGCCAAATAATAATAATCACAGTGGTTGTCGAGGGTGCAACAGGTCAGCACCTCAGGAGTAAATGTCAGTTGGCTTTTCATAGCCGATCATCATCTCTACCGCTCCTGCTGTCTCTAGAGAGTAGAAAACAGCAGGTCTGGGACAGGTAGCACGTCCGGTGAACAGGTCAGGGTTCCGTAGTCACAGGCAGAACAGTTGAAACTGGAGCAGCAGCACGGCCAGGTGGACTGGGGACAGCAAGGAGTCATCAGGCCAGGTAGTCCTGAGGCATGGTCCTAGGCCTCAGGTCCTCCGAGAGAGAGAGAGAAAGAGAGAAAGAAGTAGAGAGCATACTTAAATTCACACAGGACACCGGATAAGACAGGAGAAATACTCCAGATATAACAGACTGACCCTAGCCCCCCGACACAAACTACTGCAGCATAAATACTGGAGGCTGAGACAGGAGGGGTCAGGAGACACTGTGGCCCTGTCCGACGATACCCCCGGACAGGACCAAACAGGCAGGATATAACCCCACCTACTTTGCCAAAGCAAAGCCCCCACACCACTAGAGTGATATCAACCACCAACTTACCATCCTGCGACAAGGCCGAGTATAGTCCACAAAGATCTCCGCCACGGCACAACCCACGGGGGGGCGCCAACCCGTACAGGAAGATTACGTCAGGGACTCAACGCACTCGTGACGGCATGGAAGAGCACCAGTGTAATCGTGCGTGTGAGCATTTCAAATTAATAGTGTTCAGATATTTTTACAGTCTCCATAATTTCTCTGTCACCTGACGTCCCCGTAGAATTTAGTACAGCCATGGTGTTATGGAGCTGTCTCGGAAGAGCTGTCCGTCTATAGTGTGTCCACAACTCTGTAATTGTTTTAAAGTCACCATTGGCGTCATGGTGAAATCCTTGAGTTGTTTCCTTCCTCTCCGGCAACTGAGTTAGGAAGGACACCTGTATCTTTGTAGTGACTGGGTGAATTGATACACTATCCAAAGTGTTATTAATATCTTCACCATGCGCAAATGGATATTCAATGGCTGTTTTTTTTACCCATCTACCAATAGGTGCCCTTTGCGAGGCATTGGAAAACCTCCCTGGTGTTTGTGGTTGAATCTGTGTTTGAAATTCACTGCTCGACTGAGGGACCTTACAGATAATTGTATGTGCGGCGTACAGAGATGAGGCAGTCTTTAAAAAAATATGTTATTTAACACTATTAGTGCACACAGAGTGAGTCAAGGCAACTTAATGACTTGTTTAGCACATTTTTACTCCTGAACGTATTCAGGCTTTGTCACGATCGTCGTAATAATTATCGGACCAAGGCGCAGCGGATGTTGAGTTCCACATAATTTATTAGAAAGTGAAACTTAGCAAAACAATAAACTAACAACCAACCATGACTACGGAGGTGCTACGTGCACTAACTCAAAACAATATCCCATAAAACACGTGGGAAAAATGCTACTTAAATATGATCACCAATTAGACAACGATAACCAGCTGCCTCTAATTGGGAACCATATCAAGCACACCAACCTAGAAATATGAAAACTAGAATACCCACATAGAAATAATAAACTAGAATACAACAGACATACATATACTAAATCACCCCCTAGTCACGCCCTGACCTACTATACCATAGAAAATAAGGGCTCTCTATGGTCAGGACGTGACAGTACCCCCCCAAAGGTGCGGACTCCGGCCGCAAAACCTGAAACCAAAAGGGAGGGTTAGTGGGGGTGTCTAGTGTCGGCTCTGGTGCGGGACGAAGATCCAGCTCGCGGATCCACCATCTTTGGTGGCGGCTCTGGTGCGGGCTGAAGAACCCACTCATCCTGTGGATCCAGCCATGGACCCGGGCTGAACACTGCCTGGACTGGACCTCGGTATCAAGGAAGGCTCCTGCCATGGAGCGGGACTGGACACCAGATCTGGACTGGACATCAGTGCAGAGGAAGGCTCCTGCCATGGAGCAGGACAGGACGCCGTATCTGGACTGAGCACCGGCGCAGGAGAAGGCTCCGGCCATGGAGCAGGACAGGAYGCCGTATCTGGACTGAGCACCGGCGCAGGAGAAGGCTCCGGCCATGGAGCTGGACAGGACGCCGTATCTGGACTGAGCACCGGCGCAGGAGAAGGCTCCGGCCATGGAGCTGGACCGGACGCCGTGCCTGGACTGGGCATCGGCGCAGGGGAAGGCTCCGGCCATGGAGCTGGATGTTCCGGACCGTCTCAGGAGGTTCCGGACCGGGGACCGTCGCCTGAAGCTCCGGACCGGGGAGGCGCACTGGAGGCCTGATGCGTGGGGCCGGCACAGGTGGCACCGGACTGGTGACACGCACCTCAGAGAGAGTGCGAGGAGCAGGCACAGGACGCACTGGACTGGGAAGGCGCACTTCAGGGAGAGTGCGAGGAACAGGCACAGGACGTACCTGCCTAGGAAGGCGCACTTGAGGGAGAGTGCGAGGAGCAGGCACAGGACGTACCGGACTGGAGAGGTGCACTTGAGGCCAGAAGCGTGGAACCGGCACAGGTTGCACCAGACCGCTAACCGGATCCTCTGGTCGGATGTTGAGCAGAACACACTTGCACAACATCTCTCTCTCATTTCACTCTCTCCCAACTTCGCCATTGCCTCCCTGACAGTCTCTGGCTCGTCCCTCTGCTCAGCCGCCAGCTCCATGTGCCCCTCCCCCCMAAAAACTTGGGGTTGTCCTTGGGCTTTCTGTAGCCGCAAACCATGTCGTCATCACTGTCCTCCATAATCTCCTTCCGTCTGTCGCCAAGGAAGGGTTTCGCATCTCCCCATCACTTCTTCCCATGTCCAGAAATCCTTCCCTCTTTGGGCACGCTGCTTGGTCCTGGTTTGATGGGATATTCTGTCATGTTCGCTGGAATAATTATCGGACCAAGCTGCAGCGCGATATGGTTTCCACATATTTTAATAATAAAGTGAAACTTCGCAAAGACAAAAACAATAAACTAACAACGAACCGTGACTACAGAGCAATATCCCATAAAACACAGGTGGAAAAAATGCTACTTAAATATGATCCCCAATTAGAGACAACGATAGCCAGCTGCCTCTAATTAGGAATCATACCAAACACCAACATAGAAAAACGAAACTAGAACCCCACATAGAAAATAATAACTAGAAAACCCCCCAGTCACGCCCTGACCTACTCTACCATAGAAAATAAGGACTCTCTATGGTCAGGACGTGACAGGCTTGCCATAACAAAGGGGTTGAATACTTATTGACTGAAGACATTTCATTTTTTATTAATTGGTAAAAATTTGGAAAAACATAATTCCACTTTGACATTATGGGGAATTGTGTGTAGGCCAGTGAAAAATTCAGGCTTTAACACAAGTAAATGTGGAAAAAGTCAAGGGCTGTGAATACTTCCTGAAGGCACTGTATGTAGCTGCAGTCCCGGAAATCGACTCCAAACCCCAAGAAACCMACAAATGAGGACAAACTTTTGCACCAGGGTGGGAATCAGTTTATGGATCACTTGCATGGTGGGTTCAGTTGTTTTATTAGTAACATTGTTTTACATCATCACATTTATGTGTTCCATTTGCTCTTTTTTTGGGGCTCTTCTTGATATAATATATGCATTTGTACATCTAATCTTGTGTTTGTTTATTCACTTATCATAGGAGGCAAAGGCCCTTGATGCAACATACACAATGYCAATTGAAAAATGTTATAATTGAGAATTAATTAAAGCAAATGTAGACAATTATTTTATGCAGGACACAAAAAGGGAAGAGTATAAACTAAGTGTGTATTGTCATGAAAATTGTACCTGTAACCCCCCTCTCAACAAAAGAAAAATGGCAAAGGAAATAAAAACTTAAAGGTGGGGGGAGGGGCATCCTGTCTATAACACAGGGAATATATATTATAGTAGGCTATATACMTGCACATAGAACCCAATATTTGTAATTGGGTTCCCGCTCATACACACAACATTATAGCCTAAACATCAGCTGCTCAGCAGGACCTTGATAGGCAGATGACTTGGGTGTTTCAGGATTGGATCAAAAGCCTGCTCTCCCAGTAGCTCTCCAGATGGAGGATTGACCACGTGTTTTATGCAGTAGCCTAACAGTGCAGTTATTTTACTTTGTAGGGGGTTAAGTGCCTTGATCGAGGGCACAATGGCAGGAGATAGTAGACCAGCAGCCTTCTCGCATCAATACCACATTTATCCGGGCATTTTCATGTAGGCTACATAGAGACACCACCAATTATTGGTCATGGAAATTTGTTTAAAAGTCAGGGGAAGTCATGGAAAAGTCATGAAATTCCATCAGTCAAAATGYGTATGAACCATTAACAGTGAATAATAAGAAGTCTCTATAGCATAATGTCATTTGGAACATAGTCTAATGGACTGACTTGAAAAAAGACTCCTGTGCCTCTTTCATCCCAAATCAAGCACTGGTAATATGTGAAATTTCAGATTTCCTGCAGCCTAATTGGAGTGGACTATTAGCTGTTCAGAAAGCTGCCATGGGGTGGCAGTCCGTTGTCATTGGGGGTCTGTTGAACTCTCCCTCTAGTGTTACAGTCACTGACGAATCAACCCATATCCTCATTATTACAGATGCTGATTGGTGGTATTGACAGTGCTTTACTATGTTTAAATTTTTTGGACATATTTACATTTTTCAACACTGTTTACACATCATTTCAAATAAATAACTGAATAAAATGACAAAAAAGAAGGAACCAGCACACTGCTCTTAATAGTATCACTGCTCTTTTATAAGCTTTACGTATCGGCATCACAGCCTTCGTCAGAGCTTGAAAAGCAGTGATACTATCAAGTTCCTATTTTTCTCATTTTATTCAACTGTTACCATGCACCTGCAAAAAAGATAGCTCAGATGTGCGAGTGCCTGTTGAATTAAATAACTGAACCAACGTGGAATAGACGTTGAATTGATGTCTGTGCCCAGTGGGATGTTGAGGAGCATGCAGTACTGTAGGCTACATCTGTGTCTTGACTAGGCCACATAACCCATCACGACTTCTTGTGAATCATTACTAAATCAATGTCATATTTAGTTCATCATTATAGGGGAAAACTCTCGCATGTTCCCAGAATTATGTTTTTAGCAGAATAGCAGCATACCACCCACTGGGCACAGACTTCAATTCAATGTCTGTTCCACCTTGGTTCAACAATGACGTGGAAACAACTTTGATTCAAACAGTGTGTACCCAGTGGGCATCTACATTTAACTATGACACTGATTGATTTATGTTGTTACATTTTTTAAAGTAACTTTTAGCCACTTTTAGCATATTATATTTTACAGGTAGGTGGGATATTTATTTTGTGTGGCCAAGCAGGCCTACTAGGCTATCTATGTAGTGAACGGAAGGCTGTGTCTTCATCCTCAATAAATGGCCTAGCCTTGCCATTTATATTGTTTATTTGCCTAACGCCCTATCTGAAAGCAACAGTGATGGCTGACTCCACTGCGACGAAAGAGCTTCTGGCTGCTTGTCATCCTTTTGTCTATGAGCGGTTGACACCGTTCCCGTGAACGGGGGATAGAGAGGAGGTAAAGAAGAAAGAAACTGAGACTAGGTCCGTGTATATCTTCTGTACAAGCCTTCTCTTCGGGTATGGCAAGTAGCCCAAGAACGGGGGTTTATAAATGGTGGAGTTACAGACTCTGCAGTTCCCGGGTGCTGAAGTCGGGGAGCTCGTTCTCGCTGCACGGGAAGGAGGGCGGGGTCTCGTAGCATCRTCGCTCTCGATTCATTGTAAGGCTGCTGATGCTGATCAGTAGCGGAGAAAAAACCAAGGGCCATGGGGACGGGTATAAAAACCTTAGGCCTTAATACATTGTGGAGATTAATTACACGGTAAGAACGCTTAGTTTCTATTGTAATGTTAAGTTGTTATTTTAAATGTTGGACCAGCTATAAATAAGAGAGAGCGATAGGAGAGAGATATGTTTTTACAGCAGGTTGATAGGAATTCTCAGGAAGAGCAAGCGTCATATTTGTGTTATTACTGTCGTTATCGTCAAGCGTCTGTCAGGACATTGCATTGCGTCAATGTATTATTAGGCATATGTCATCGTATGCATTTCACAATGGATGTATTGGATAATTGTTAAGTATTTAAACGTATCTGTCGGAAGCACTGAGGTTTGTGACGGTCGGAAAGAACTGTATGGTCGGGAAGTAACAATCTTGGCCTGTGCATTAGGACGCATACAAGATGCAGCCCTTCAAATATTACGAGGAAATTGCTGCTGGCTGGCATGTTATGGTCAGGGCCATTTTAAACGATGAATTTAGACGATGCGTCTGCAACACCTGTCTTTCTGTTAGTTACTGTAACTGATATCTGCCAATGGACATATGTTGGATAAATCCTCATCGGTTGTTGAAAAACCAGCTGTGAATTGCTATTTTTCACTAGCAATAGCATATTGCTAACACTTAGTGCTGTTGTCGCCATCATTTACCTGTCCCGGGCCATCTGGTATGCTTATTGTTGTGTTTGATATTCATAGGCCAGCACATAGGCCCATATTCAACATAGTGTGTAATAGCCATAATAACAATTAGTTACCATAAAAAAACACCATCTAACTGCAAAACTTAAACCAAATATGTTTCTTGCTTATTTCTCTAATCTGAATGAAGACGTTTATAATAACTGTCAACTATTTACACACAACACACCAATATGACAAGGTAGGCCTACCAGAGGGCATGCATGGAGGCCTAGATGTATTATTACAAACCATCAATTGGGTTATTGGCAGGTAGACTAGCGGTTAGAGAGGCGAGCCAGCAACTGGAGGGTTGCCATTTCGAATCCCGGGTCCGATGCAAAACATCTGTTGGGAAGTGAGCTTTCAACCAGAGGGGTGCTGGTATTAAATGCTAGATGCCATTGCCTGCACTTTAAAACATTTATTGAGATTCAGTCAAAATTAATCATTCTACTTGCCCATGTCAACTAAATTTTATGAGTTAACAAAATATTTTAAGTTGAATTGACTTCAACTCACTCAAAATGTCAAAACGTATTAAATCAAGTTGATTTAGCAAAAAACGATGTGTTTTCTCAACTTAGAAATTCACAACAATAAAGTCAGATCAACTGAAGCAACATATCAGTTGTGTTGACAAAAAAATCACTTTAGATAACTACAACATATCAAATTGTCTAACTTATGAAATCAAGTTGAATCAGCTAAGATCTATATGGTTACTCAACTTAGAAATTCACAACCAAGAAGTCAAACAAACTAAAGCAACTGAAAATTACTTCAATTTATTTTGGGGGTGAAACTCATTGGAATAATATCATGTGTTACAACCATACAGTTGACAGAGTTTAAAATATTAAGGCATCCAGGTTACAAACTTTGGTAATTTAAAACAACTAAAAGCTTTGGTTTTCTGACTGTCAAATACTTGTCCTCTCCGTTTGGTAATTTGTCAAATTAACTTTTAACAAGGCACACCTGTTCATTGAAATGCATTCCAGGTGACTACCTCATGAAGCTGGTTGAGAGATGCCAAGAGTGTGCAAAGCTGTCAACAAGGCAAAGGGTGGCTACTTTGAAGAATCTAAAATCTAAAATATATTTTGATTTGTTTAACACTTTTTTGGTTACTACATGATTCCATATGTGTTATTTCATAGTTTTGATGTCTTCACTATTATTCTACAATGTAGAAAATAGTAAAAAATAAAGAAAAACCCTGAAATGGGTAGGTCTGTCCAAACTTTTGACTGGTACTGTAAGTATTCAGACCCCTACTCAGTACTTTGTTGAAGCACCTKTGACGGAGATTACAGCCTCGAGTCTTCTTGGGTATGACGCTACAAGCTTGGCACACCTGTGTTTGGGGAGTTTCTCCCATTCTTCTCTGCAGATCCTCTCAAGCTCAGTCAGGTTGAATGGGGAGAGTTGCGACACAGCTATTTTCAGGTCTCTCCAGAGATGTTCGATTGGGTTCAAGTCCGGGCTCTGGCTGGGCCACTCAAGGACATTCAGAGACTTTTCCTGAAGCCACTCTTGCATTGTCTTGGCTATGTGCTTAGGGTCGTTCTCCGGTTGGAGGTGAAACTTTGCCCCAGTCTGAGGTCCTGAGCGCTCTGGAGCAGGTTTTCATCAATGATAGCTCTGTACTTTGCACTGTTCAACTTTCCCTTGATCTTGACTAGTCTCCCAGTCCCTGCTGTTGAAAAACATCCCCACGGCATGATGGGGATTGTGCCTCGACACAATTCCTTCAACCTAATGGCTTGGTTTTTGCTATTTATTATTATTATTTTTTTATTTMACCTTTATTTAACCAGGTAGGCCAGTTGAGAACAAGTTCTCATTTACAACTGCGACCTGGCCAAGATAAAGCATAGCAGTGTGACAAAAACAACAACACAGAGTTACACATAAACAAACCTAGTCAATAGCACAAAATAAAAGAAAAATAGAAAGATCTATGTCCAGTCAGGAAGGATAACGTTCACTGCCATGCAGAGTGATTAAACCTCAGGTCCTCTGGCATAGCCAGCACTGGAATCAGGTCCTCTGGCATAGCCGGCACTCGGCAATCAGCGTCCTCTGCATAGCCGGCACTGGAATCAGGTCCTCTGGCATAGCCAGCACTGGACATCAGGTCCTCTGGCATAGCCGGCCAAACTGGAATCAGGTCCTCTGGCATAGCCAGCACTGGAATCAGGTCCTCTGGCATAGCCAGCACTGGAATCAGTCCTCTGGCATAGCCAGCACTGGAATCAGTCCCTGGCATAGCAGCACTGGAATCAGGTCTCTGGCATAGCCAGCACTGGAATCAGATCCTCTGGCATAGCCAGCACTGGAAATCAGGTTCTCTGGCATAGCCAGCACTGGAATCAGTCCTCTGGCATAGCCAGCACTGGAATCAGGTCCTCTGGCATAGCCAGCACTGGAATCAGATCCTCTGGCATAGCCAGCACTGGAATCAGGTCCTCTGGCATAGCCAGCACTGGAATCAGGTCCTCTGGCATAGCCAGCACTGGAACAGGTCCTCTGCATAGCCAGCACTGGAATCAGGTCCTCTGGCATAGCCAGCACTGGAATCAGGTCCTCTGGCATAGCCAGCACTGGAATCAGGTCCTCTGGCATAGCCAGCACTGAAATCAGGTCCTCTGGCATAGCCAGCACTGGAATCAGTCCTCTGGCATAGCAGCACTGGAATCAGGTCCTCTGGCATAGCCAGCACTGGAAATCAGGTCCTCTGGCATAGCAGCACTGGAATCAGGTCCTCTGCATAGCAAGCACTGGAAATCAGGTCCTCTGGCATAGCCAGCACTGGAATCAGGTCCTCTGGCATAGCCAGCACTGGAATCAGGTCCTCTGGCATAGCCAGCACTGGAACTGGAACTGGAACTGCCCAACTGCACCATCTGCAAAGATTGCATAACCCTAATTCTCTTAAGAAATGTGACGCAAAATGTTGTATTCCCTCCCTGTCTGGAAATTACATGGGCATAGCACGACAGGGGCAATTTGGAACAAACCAAAATCCGAGCTGTCTAGGCCTGGCATTAGGAGTGAATTACATTCCAGCAACATGCAATCTGAAAAAGTTATGCATTGGCAAATACAGCGAACCTTGCAAAACAAGCTGGAATTGAATATGTTGTATGATATGAATTGTATGTGAATAGCTTGGTTATAATAATATGATGTGTGGACAATGTGGACTATGTAGCATGTATATGTTTTATTACTTGTCGTTGTTTATGCCAGAATGGCAATTAAGTAGTTGTATTTGTTTTGAGCGGAAGATGAAATTGGACATGTGCCAAAGCCTTGCGAATAGACAGAATGACATTTGTAGCAATTTGCTAAATGGAAGTCCTGAGGCTAGGAGTAGCATTTACTAATTATTGCCACAAATGAAGTGGCATCAAACAGCATTGGTGCTTAGAAATCTACCATAAACAAACATGACATTAGTACCCAACACAATGTAACACACTAGCAACAATTTCCACTAGAGATGGAAATCAGTAAAAGGGCATGCTAACACAGAACATCTTTCTTTATGACTGGCGGGCAGCGGCTAAGCAGCGTCTGGAGAATCCGGTAGCAACACAGGTTTGATGTCTCCGTGGAGACTATAAAGTGGGCCATGATGCCAGTGTGCTTTGTGTGCCCCCTCTACTTCAACAGCATAGGAATCCATGCATCAGAGCGGCTGGGAAACGGGCCACTGGTCGCGGGAACCTCACTGCCTTCTCCACTTTCTCAGTGTCCATTAGCCTTGGGGAAGCATTACCTAATGTGGGAAGCATTGGAGTCAACATTGGCCAGCATCCCTGTGGAATGCTTTAAACACCTAGGAGAGTCCATTCTCCGGCGAATTGAGGCTGTTCAGAGTGCAAAAGAGGGTGCTACTCAATATTAGGAAGGTGTTCCTAATGTTTTGTAAACTCAATGAATAAGAGTTATAYTGTGTGTGTCCCAATAATATCTAATTTCTCCTGAAGTGTGCACTCATTCACTTCTTTCCACAAATCTAAAAACTTTGGTTTGGTGGAGGCATGGGCAGGTGGGAGTTTCCACTGTATTTATTTTACCAGTCATTCCTTTTAAGTCAGAGAGGAAATGTGAACAAGTGCACACTTTGGGAGGAAGGATAAATAATTGGGACAAACCCCATGTATATGAAAAAAAAGCCATTGGATTATGTCCCAGCACCAAAAGTGGAACGGGTCAATAATCATATTTATATGTAGCCTCCAGCTTAATTTTACCCCGCCCCCGGTTCTGGCCGATTGCAGTCTACCGCAGCATCCCTCTAACATGGGCAGTTTCTGGGTTAATACCGCATTAGTGCTCATGTATAGTGTAGTGTAACAGGAGAGACAGCTGTGTCCAGTTGTAGTCTGCTAGTGCATGGGTTGTAGTAGTACCCACCATCATCCCAACATGTGCCAGGTCTTGGTCACAGCATGGACCAGTCCATGGGGAATATTTATGGTTTAACAACTATATAGATTGATTTCTATGAGGTCCACTAAAAATAATGTTGAACGTCCAATCCCTCAGTACAATTTGAAGCCAGTGGCCTTGATTCTGACTCTGGTGCAGGGAAAACATTGAATACAACCTTGGCAACAAAAAAAAGGCTGACTAAATAGTTGGTTGAAGTTATTAACTAGCAATTTCCATAGACAGCTTCTTGCCAGCTAAATTCCAGGACCAAAGTCATATGAACTGCTATCAATCCCTTGAAATGATATCAACAATAAGTAATGATGTATGTATGAATGTTCTTTAWTTAAGTATGAAAGATGAACTCAGTTTAAATGAATAAATATAAATAGGCTTCTAGGAACATTATATTATGTTCAACATCTACAGGGATTCACCTGAAAATGTACTTGACCAGTACTGGTTCCTGTAATCATTCAAATACTTTAACGGGACAAATAATGTTATTATATTATATCTTCAGTTTGGTGAGACAAAAGGTGTATTCTAAGAAATAATAATAGCTTTGCAGTACAGGACAATTGCAGTATATATAATCTACTCTTCAGCATGCCAGTCATTTTCCAATACCATAAAGGAAATCTTGTACAATTGTATTTGATACCTAGGGCAAGTTGAGGCTTAGGCCTTATTATCATGTCTCATCCTCAGTTCATCCATAGTGAAGAGGGCTTCCACTGTGGCGTATTTAACAGTGGTACTGTACAGCTCATTGTTGTGTTGGCGAGAACAGGACAACTCTGATGCCATAACTCCTCCTTCCAGATGAATTATTAAGGCTATCCTCCACACAACTGGGTTTGTAAGGCAGGGAGGGAGGGAGGAAAGAGGGAAGGAGGTAGGAGGGCTGGGAGACAGGGAGAGAGGGATAAGAACTGAGAGGGCGGGAGGGAATTAAGAGTACTGGGAGGCAGGAAGGGAGGTAGGAGGACTGGGAGGCAAGTAGAGAGAGACAGGAGGAAGGGGGTACATTTGGAGCAGTGGACAGGCTGAAAGATATACTGTACCTGCACAGAGTGTGTGTACTAAAAGTTAAAAACTGTGTTTTGACGTAAGGGTTATTTTTTTACACAGGATGGGCAGTTTCATATGAGGTGTTGTTGTTATGTTTGTTGAAGGTTTCTGTAATCTCTGACCTTCTGTAGATTACACAATGCTGCTTGTTGTTACATAGCCCGGTAGTGTTACCAAAGAGCCTGGATGTCATCCAAACAAAACAGCACAGCTAAACAAAACACTCTAATAACAAATGTAATAACAAATATTACTCTAATAACAAATATTATTTTTATTTTTTTCCCTTTTCTCCCCAATTTCGTGGTATCCAATTGTTAGTAGTTACTATCTTGTCTCATCACTACAACTCCCGTACGGGCTCGGGAGAGACAAAGGGCGAAAGCCATGCGTCTTCCGAAACACAACCCAACCAAGCCGCTTCTGCTTCTAAACACAGCACGCATCCAACCCGGAAGCCAGCCGCACCAATGTGTCGGAGGAAACACCATGCACCTGGCAACCTGGTTAGCGTGCACTGTGCCCGGCCCGCCACAGGAATCGCTAGTACATGATGAGACAAGGATATCCCTACCGGCCAAACACTCCCTAACCCGGACAGGCCAATTGTGCGTCGCCCCACGGACCTCCCGGTCACGGCTAGCTGCGACAGAGCCTGGGCGCAAACCCAGAGTCTCTGGTGGCACAGCTTGCACTGAGATGCAGTACCCTAGACCACTGCGCCACCCGGGAGGCCTAATAACAAATGATGTTACACAAAACACTCTAATAACAYTACCATTGCCACAATGACATAATAGGAATTGATGTCACTTTGTTATCATCTATTTGCCAAGTAGACCTAAACAAAGTAGACTTTTGCCCTGTACTGTATACAATTTTGGTCTGTCAAACAATAAAAACAAAGTATCGAGTTAATTGCAGGATTTGCTGTGATTAATCACGATTAATTCAGAATTTGCTCAAATTGAGCTGTAATTTACAAAAAACGATACAAAAAGCAACAAGAATATTGACATAATGGTTAGCAAAATCAGTAATGGATAGCAAAATCAGTAATGATAGCAAAATCAGTAATGGATAGAAAAATGGATAGCAAAATCAGTAATGGATAGCAAAATCAGTAATGATARCAAAATTAGTAATGGATAGCAAAATCAGTAATGGATAGAAAAATGGATAGCAAAATCAGTAATGGATAGCAAAATCGGTAATGGATAGCAAAATCAGTAATGTCTAGCAAAATCATAAAGGATAATATAATTAGTAATGAATAGCAAAATCAGTAATGGATAGCAAAATCTGTAATGATAGCAAAATAAGTAATGGATAGCAAATCAGTAATGGATAGCAAAATGGATAGCAAAATCAGTAATGGCTAGCAAATGGATCGCAAAATCAGTAATGGATAGCAAAATAAGTAATGGATAGCAAAATGGATAGCAAAATCAGTAATGGATAGGAAAATGGATAGCAAAATCAGTAATGGATAGCAAAATCAGTAATGGATTAGCAAAATCAGTAAGGATAGCAAAATCAGTAATGGATAGCAAAATCAGTAATGGATAGCAAAATGACTAGTAAATCAGTAATGGATAGCAAAATTAGTAATGAATAGCAAAATAAGTATGAATAGCAAAATCAGTAATGGATAGCAAAATGGATAGGAAAATCAGTAATGGATAGCAAAATCTGTATGGATAGGAACAATCTGTAATGGATAGCAAAATCAGTAATGGATAGCAAAATCAGTAATGGATAGCAAAATCCGTATTGGATAGCCAAATCAGTAATGGATAGCAAAATCAGTAATGCATAGCAAAATCAGTAATGGATAGGAAAATCAGTAATGGATAGGAAAATCAGTAATGGATAGCAAAATCAGTAATGGATAGGAAAATCAGGTAAAGCAAACTATCTTTAACCTCAATGTAAATTTTTTGACATCGCATTGTTGTTTTTGGCCGTATAGATTATTTATTTTKGATGTTTTCAGTGAATTTTGAACGATTTCAGACTAATCACGATGAAAAACTGTTTTTGCACAAAAATTACAAAAACTGCACTTGAGTTAACTGCTCTTATAAAATTAGATTCCATTCTATTCTTCAAACCAGCGCTTATCAAATTGAATTGGTGCTTGATGTGTCAGTGTCTATTTCTAGTAAACACAAAGTGTTGATTCCTCTAGAGAGGTTCCAAACGACAGACACAGCCTGGTTGCCCTGTGCTACTGTGATCTGAGGGTCCTTTGAGTGGATTTAACCTACCCTCTACCCTCCCGTCCAATCCTAATGAGCTTTCCTTATCAAAGACTGCCATGAAAGCACTCCCCCCACCCCCTGCATGGGTTAATTTTACTTTTTGAGGAAGGGTGAGGAGGAGGACGAGGGTATTGGGATGGGGTGAAGGGGGGAGTGTCTGCCTGAGCCATGTTCCATATCTTCTGGTGCATAACAGACAGCAGCAGGCCCTCCGGGCACTGCCTGAAGAGCCTGGCCCTTACATCTCAATTGGCGTGACGACACGAAGGGGTACTTGTGCAAGCTCCAGAGGAGTATTACGGGATTTAGAGCATTTAGGACACCCCTGATCAAACCTCATGCTACTCCCACCACCACCACCACCACCACCACCACTGTTCTCATTACCACTTCACCATGTCACACACACACATTCTTAGGCGTACAAGCGAACGAACACAAGCACACACACCATGACCACCATCCCCATCATCACAACACATAACACCACAAGACCAGCTACACTGAAGGAATCTGTCAGATTCAAAGACGGCCAGTGCCAAGAGTTGAGCAGGCCTTTGACTAGCACAAATGTCTCTAGGATTTATATCCTCTTTCCTTAGTTTTTAGTGTTTGATTGTGGAATAGCTTAGGCTAACACATTTTCACACATTGTTGTGATATTGATTGTTACCTATAAATCGTTTTCAATTCAGTAGTCGATGTGACCAAAACCATGTTATTTAATTATACCAAATGTGTATTATGCAAATGTTATAAATGTTGATGTGTTAAATATAGTTAAATAAAGGTTAAATACAAAATAAATTATTTAAAATAAATGGTAAATCTGGAGTTTGTATAAGAGTGTCACTGAGGGCATTGAAGCCAGACAGCCCTTCACAGACAGTCATTTTCCAGCCACAGTACAATTGGACATTGTAGTGTCTGTCAGCATTCATTTCAATACCATTTCGTTGAGCGTCATTGCATTAGTTTTGCATTTCAGTATAGAATGAGACCAGTTCTCTTTGATTTTCCACTATCATGAGTTTGTTAGGTAGGAGAGGTCTGTTCAGTGTCACTATGCTCTGTGAGTAACCTGTTCATCACTCATGTCCATTGCTTTCCTGCCCTCATCCAGAAGTGCTATGAAGAAACRGAGTGCCCATGAATCTATGGGTGCATTCTTAAATTCACTCTGGCTATCTACTCTGATTTCAGAGTATTTTTGTCTGAGTGTGCCAGAGCACAGAATAACTGATGAATTTACGAACRCGCCCATTGAATATGACCGGTGTCATATTCAACAGCAAAAAACTAGCAAAAAATAAAAAAACTAATTAAATCCTTGCCAGCAGCACAGTTACAATCACCAACGCTCTAGACAACATGAAAACAGCCTAACCACCCCTGCTAGGGTGAGTAAAATGGTCAGAGTGAGATGCTCTCTCATTTGTATCTGGAAGTAGATAGCAAGCTAGCCAACTTTAGCCAGTTATTTTGGGTGCTTGACTGCCGTTGTGATGTCAGAATTCTCGGATCAACCCTACTCCTTGGCCAGAGCGTCCAGTGTGCGCTCTAAACGATCCAAGAGCCAAATGCTCTGAATTTACTTATTCACTCCAGAGTGAATTTCCGGACATGCCCCCCCCACATTTTTGTCCCCCCCCCCAGTTTTATGATTGGAATGTGGTACAAAACGAGGCAACGGTGTGCTTTAGGACCATGCGGACGCATCTGAGCAGTCTTGTAGGCTATTTGGAGTGTTTATCTGTCTGTCCCCCCCACTGCTAAAACCAAAGCTGCACCCCTGATGTATACCACATTGTATTCAGAATTAAGATTTCTTAATGTTTTCAGACACAACAGCTAGGATGACTCCCCTCATGCAATTAGGTTGCATTAGACCTTTTGCCGTTCTGATGTGGCATGGACCAACAGTTATCCCAGCCATGTCTTCATTTTTCTTGTAGGATCAAATGGTCCAGACCAGAAAGAGCCATACCAGACTAACTTGCTATGAGAAAGGTCATAAAGACTCCAGAGGGTCATTTATGTTGCTTTTCTTTTGAATGGTGGATGAGCCGTATTCTGTTGCGATTTCGTCTGCATATTCACACTCTGCCAAAAAAGATATGAACTGTAGGCTATTTCTAAAAAGCAGCCATGGTCCATGGACAGCGACCACAAGCAACACTGAAGCAACACTTTAAGTGAAAGCACTTAAAAAGCCTAGCGACTGATAAGCGCAGGTGGAAGAAGCATGACTCTACTATCTTCATCTGAAATCTTAGTATGATGTTTTAATCATCGTTATATGTCACCCTGCCTCTGATAATGAGGATCTTTTATTCAAGGAAGCTATAGCAGTGTGTGTGAACAGTGGCTGAAATTACAGAGCATGGGTTCTACAGTCTTCGTAAGAGACTGCTGCTAAGTTCGGGGCCGTGGTCTAGTGGTAACATTTGTGACTCCCCGTTGGAGAGTGGGATTCAATCACTGTGTCTCTTCACCTCTCTCTCACTATTTCTAATCTGTCAATAAAGCGTCCCAAAAAATATGAGAGGGATTCTCCACTTCCTTAACAAAGAGAGACTGCTGCTAGTGAGTCAGAGGCTGTCTTTAATATTTCTCCTGATGTGGGGGAGGTTCTTCTGTCTTCTCTCCTTGGCTTGATGTGCGTAGGAGATAGCTGTAGTTCACAAACATGTTGCTAGGTTACGCCTGGCCATTCTTTCAATGGATGCCCAGGACTGCCTCCAAACTCCAACATCTCCCTCTGCCATGGTCTTTAGCCTCAGCCAATCATATCAGACCACTGGCATATCTCCTTATGCAAACACACAGCAGCACAATGCTGTGCCCCACTGTATTCTGCCCTTCCCCCTATACCCATAGGAAGATGTTTGGGGGTGGGGATGCTGCGATTATTTTTTTTGTCCGCGCTACAGACAGCTATATCGGTCCACTAGTACAGGATTAGTAAAGGCCCACTGCACTACTTTTGTGAAGAAAAAAACAAGATTATAATTTTTTTWATTATATAATGTCTGATTTTTCAGGGGGTGCTGTGGCTATGCCTCCCCACGCTCTACTCTAACACCCGCCAACAAAACCCTTTCTCTTACCTAACAACATGTATACAGTAATATGTGCACAGTACTTCAAATTGGGATGAGTAGGACATTAGTACAGTTAGAAAAACTGTTTGTTTCAGCAGTGATTGTTCATAACATTACCCTCTAAAGCTAATGAGGTGCTAACCTGTTGCACCCTCGACAACTACTGTGATTATTATTATTTGACCATGCTGGTCATTTATGAACATTTGAACATCTTGGCCATGTTCTGTTATAATCTCCACCTGGCACAGCCAGAAGAGGACTGGCCACCCCTCATAGCCTGGTTCCTCTCTAGGTTTTCCTAGCCACCGTGCTTCTACACCTGCATTGCTTGCTGTTTGGGGTTTTAGGCTGGGTTTCTGTACAGCACTTTGAGATTCAGCTGATGTAAGAAGGGCTATATAATAAAATACATTTGATTTGATTTGATTTGATGATACACTGCACATTTTTTTTGGCAATATTGCCCAAGCAATTTAGCTAGCAACTGAGTGGGGTATGAGACGCTGGAGCAATGATGAGCAATGAGCAACATTACAGTGGGGCAAAAAAGTATTTAGTCAGCCACCAATTGTGCAAGTTCTCCCACTTAAAAAGATGAGAGAGGCCTGTAATTTTCATCATAGGTACACTTCAACTATGACAGACAAAATGAG
Source organism: Salvelinus sp. IW2-2015 (assembly GCF_002910315.2). Classification (NCBI taxonomy): domain Eukaryota; kingdom Metazoa; phylum Chordata; class Actinopteri; order Salmoniformes; family Salmonidae; genus Salvelinus; species Salvelinus sp. IW2-2015. The sequence continues at coordinate 5,824,300 of NC_036863.1, read as the reverse complement.
GAGAAAAATCCAGAAAATCACATTGTAGGAGTTTTAATGAATTTATTTTACAAATTATGGTGGAAAATAAGTATTTGGTCAATAACAAAAGTTTCTCAATACTTTGTTATATACCCTTTGTTGGCAATGACAGAGGTCAAATGTTTTCTGTAAGTCTTCACAAGGTTTTCACACACTGTTGCGGGTATTTTGGCCCATTCCTCCATGCAGATCTCCTCTAGAGCAGTGATGTTTTGTGTGATGTTCTTGCAATTTGTCGATTTACATATTGACATTTTCACAAAGTAGTTAGGATGTAATGATCTACTTTTTCAAAGTAACTTTGAGTTAAGTGAACAATATATATATAAACTCAGAAAAAAAGAAATGTCCCTTTTTCAGGACGCTGTCTTTCACAAGATAATTTGTAAAAATCCAAATAACTTCACAGATTTTCATTGTAAGGGTTTAAACACTGTTTCCCATGCTTGTTCAATGAACCATAAACAATTAATGAACATGCACCTGTGGAACGGCATTAAGACACTAACAGCTTACAGACGGTAGGCAATTAAGGTCACAGTTATGAAAACTTAGGACACTAAAGAGGCCTTTCTACTGACTCTGAAAAACACCAAAAGAAAGATGCCCAGGATCTATGCTCATCTGCGTGAACGTGCCTTAGGCATGCTGCAAGGAGGCATGAAGACTGCAGATGTGGCCAGGGCAATAAATTGCTATGTGTGTACTGTGAGATGCCAAGACAGCGCTACAGGGAGACAGGACGGACAGCTGATTGTCCTCGCAGTGGCAGACCTCGTGTAACAACACCTGAACAGGATCGGTACTGTCCGAACATCACACCTGTGGGACAGGTACAGGATGGCAAACAACAAACTGCCCGAGTTACACCAGGAACGCACAATCCCTCCATCAGTGCTCAGACTGTCCGCAATAGGCTGAGAAAAGGCTGGACTGAGGGCTTGTAGGCCTGTTTGTAAGGCAGGTCCTCACCAGACCATCACCGGCAACAACATCGCCTATGGGCACAAACCACCATCGCTGGACCAGACAGGACTGGCAAAAAGTGCTCTTCACTGACAAGTCACGGTTTTGTCCCACCAGGGGCTGATGGTCGGATTGCATTTATCGTGAAGGAATGAGCGTTACAACGAGGCCTGTACTCTGGAGCGGATCGATTTGGAGTTGGAGTCCATCATTGATCTGGGGCGGTGTGTCACAGCATCATCGGAACTGAGCTTGTTGTCATTGCAGGCCATCTTCAAAGCTGTGCGTTACAGGGGAAGACATCCTCCTCCCTCATGTGGTACCCTTCCTGCAGAGCTCATCCTGACATGACCCTCCAGCTGACAATGCCACCAGCCATACTGCTCGTTCTGTGCGTGCCACACAGATACTGACTGTTACTTTAGATTTTGAACCCCCCTTTGTTCAGGGACACATTATTCAATTTCTGTTGGACACATGTCTGTGGAACTTGTTCAGGTTTATGTCTCAGTTGTTGAATCTTGTTATGTTCACACAAATATTTACACATGTTATGTTTGCTGAAAATTAACATAGTGTTGACAGTGACTAGACGTTTATTTTTTGCTGAGTTTATATATATATTTTTTACCCATTTTTCTTCCCAATTTCGATCTTGTCTCATCGCTGCAACTCCTCAACAGGCTCGGTAGGCCGAAGGTAGAGTCATATGTCCTCTGAAATGCCAAACCTCTGAAAACGCCAAACCGTGCTAGAGCACGATGAGCCAAGTAAACCCCCCCCCCCCCCCCCGGCCAAACCCTCCAATAACCCGGACAACGCTGGGCCAATTGTGCACCGCCCTATGGGACTCCCGATCACAGCCGGTTGCGATGCAGTTCCTTAGACTGCTGCGCCACTCGGGAGGCTTGAACAATATTTTTCTTAAAGGTAGCTTTAGTGTAGCTTAATTTCTTCCAATGATAAGTAATTGGTAGCTTAGTAAAATATGTTTTCATAGCTTCCCCAACACTCAAAACTCTATTTCCCCCATTTATTTACTCATCTCTCCTATAGCTTGTTGTTGCATGTTGAGTGACACATCTGTAGGCTTCACTGGCACATTGGTTTGTTTCTTACAGCTTACACTACAGCAATCAATCAATACAGATGTAATACACTGCCGCTCTGGCATCCCACTCAACCTTAGTGCCTGTCAAGTCAATGCGACATAAGGCATAATCAGATTCAGATACCTTTCACCCCATTCTAATTAGGAAGTTTAAATGGTATTTCGTCCAGTCTAGCCAGCTAGTTAAGCATTCAAAAACACTATCGAAAACTAAAAAACTAAATGTAAAATATACATTGCTAGCTAGCTGCGAATGGATCATGGGGGATCATTCAATATTCCTTTTTCTTTTGGTGTTCAGTGAAACCATCCCATGTGAAGAAGAAACTCATTTAATTAAAGTTCAATTTATAACTAAATGTTGAGTAATTAAAAAAATATCTATTGAGGGATTAATCATTTGCAATTATGTCTATTATGATAAGGTAAAAGGTTTATGTTTCCTGTCTCCGTATGATATTGGTAAATAAAGGAAGATCGTCAATGTTTACATAAACCTGAGCCAAATTCTCATTTAAACTCAGTTTTTCCACAATCCTGACATTTCCTAGTAAAATTCCCTGTCTTAGGTAAGTTAGTCAACCAACTTTATTTAAGAATGTGAAAATGCCAGAATAACGTGAGAGAATGATTTATTTCAGCTTTTATTTTTCATCACATTCCAGTGGGTCAGAAGTTACAATACACTCAATTAGATATTTGTAGAATTGCCTTTAAATTGTTTAACTTGGGTCAACGTTCGGGTAGCCTCACTCCAAGCTTCCCACATATAAGTGGGGAGAATTTTTGGCCCAGTCCTACTGACAGAGCTGGTGTAACTGAGTCAGATTTGTCGGCCTCTCTTGCTCGCACACGCCTTTTCTCGTGCCCACCAATGGCCACTCCAATACTTTGACTTAGTTGTCCTTAAGCCATTTTGCCATAACTTTGGAAGTATGCTTGGGGTCATTGTCCATTTGGAAGACCCATTTGCTCCCAAGCTTTAACTCTTCCTGACTGATGTCTAGATGTTGCTTCAATATATCCACATAATTTTCCTCCGTCATGATGCCATCTATTTTGTGAAGTGCACCAGTCCTTCCTGGCAAAGCACCCAACAACATGATGCTGCCACCCCGTGCTTCACGGTTGGGATGGTGTTTCCTCGGCTTGCAAGCATCGCCCTTTTAACATCCAAACATAACGATAGTCATTATGGCCAAACAGTTCTATTTTTGTTATCATCAGACCGAGGGACATTTCTCCAAAAAGTACGATTTTGTCCCCTGTGTGCAGTTGCAAACCATAGTCTGGCTTTTTTATTTGTGGTTTGGAGCAGTGGCTTCTTCTTGCGAGCTTTGGCAGAGGTTATGTCGATGGTGGACTCGTTTACTGTGGATCGTTTTTACTCGTTTTATCGTACCTGTTTCCCCAGCATCTTCACAAGGTCCTTTGCTGTTGTTCTGGGATTGATTTTGCACATTTTTTGCAACCAATGTACGTTAATCTCTAGGAGACAGAACGCGTCTCCTTCCTGAGAGGTATGACGGCTGGTGGTCCTATGGTGTTTATACTTGCGTACTATTGTTTGTCAGATGAACGTGGTACCTTCAGGCGTTTGGAAATTGCTCCAGGATGATTTATTTTTATTTTCCCATGATGTCAAGCAAAGAGGCACTGAGTTTGAAGGTAGGCCTTGAATATCATCCACAGGTAAAATCCTCCAATTGACTCAAATGATATCAATTAGCCTATCAGAAGCTTCTAAAGCCTTCTAAAGTCAATTTCTGTAATTTTCCAAGCTGTTTAAAGGCACAGTCAACTTAGTGTATGTAAACTTCTGACCCACTGGAATTGTGATGCAGTGAATTATAAGTGAAATAATCTGTCTGTAAACAATTGTTGGAAAAATTACTTGTGTCATGCACAAWGTAGATGTCCTAACCGACTTGCCAAAACTATAGTTTGTTAACAAGAAATTTGTGAAGTGGTTGAAAAATGAGTTTTAATGACTTCCGACTTCAACTGTACATACAATGCAAAAAACATCTACATTTAAATGGTATTAATATTTATTTGCATATATTTTGGTTAATCCCCATATATTCCCGTTAATTCCCATATATTCCCGTTATTTCCCACGAAAGGTTTCCTCTTCTGAATATTCCCCAAAATGTGCAACCCAGGTTGAGGATCAGACCTGCACAACGGCCAGGAGGAATATTGGACCATTCCTCTTTACAAAACTKTTTCAGTTCAGCAATATTCTTGGGATGTMTGGTGTGAACCGCTCTCTTGAGGTCATGCCACAACAGCATCTCAATCRGGTTGAGGTCAGGACTCCAGAAGGCGTATTTTCTTCTGTTGAATCCATTCTGTTGTTGATTTACTTCTGTGTTTTGGGTCGTTGTCCTGTTGCATCACCCAACTTCTGTTGAGCTTCAATTGGCGCACAGATAGCCTTACATTCTCCTGCAAAATGTCTTGATAAACTTGGAAACTAATTTTTATGTCGTTAATTGCAAGCTGTCCAGGYCCTGAGGCAGCAAAGCAGCTCCCTTCACCATACTTTACAGTTGGGATGAGGTTTTGATGTTGGTGTGCTGTGCCTTTTTTTCACCACACATAGWGTTGTGTGTTCCTTGCAAACAACTCAACTTTAGTTTAATCTGTCCACAGAATATTTTGCCAGTAGCGCTGTGGAACATCCAGATGCTCTTTTGCGAACTTCAGACGTGCAGCAATGTTTTTTTTTTGGATACCAGTGGCTTCTTCCGTTGTGTCCTYCCATGAACACCATTCTTGTTTAGTGTTTTACGTATTGTAGAGTCGTCAACAGAGATGTTAGCATCTTCCAGAGATTTCAGTCTTTAGCTGACACTCTAGGATTCTTCTTAACCTCATTGAGCATTCTGCGCTGTATTCTTGCAGTCATCTTTGCAGGACGGCCACTCCTAGGGAGAGTAGCAACAGTGCTGAACTTTCTCCATTTATAGACACTTTATCTTACCGTGGACTGATGAMCATCAAGGCTTTTAGAGATACTTTTATAACCCTTTCCAGCTTTATGTAAGTCAACAATTCTTAAACTTGGGTCCTCTGAGATGTCTTTTGTTCAAGGCATAGTTCACATCAGGCAATGCTTCTTGTGAATAGCAAACTCACATTTTGTGAATGTTTTTTATAGGGCAGGGCAGCTTTAACMAACATCTCCAATCTCGTCTCAATGATTGGACTCCAGGTTAGCTGACTCCTGACTCCAATTAGCTTTTGGAGAAGTCATTAGCCTTGGGGTTCACATACTTTTYCCAACCTACACTGTGAATGTTTAAATTATGTATTCAATATAGACAAGAAAAATACTATAATTTGTGTGTTATTAGTTTAAGCAGACTGTGTTTGTCTGTTGTTGTGACTTAGATGAAGCTCAGATCTAATTTATGCAGAAATCCAGATAATTTCAAAGGGTTCATATACTTTTTCTTGCCACTGTATGTAAACACTTAAATTGAGATTATCTTCCTGATCCTTCAATGACAGTTGTCTAAAATGTTTCTTATTCCTCTCCACACACAGCTCTTCTGTCTACTAAGATCATGAGGAAGAGGAAGAACTGGAAACCACAGGAGGGCCTCTGTTCGTTTCTATGAAGTCTCAATGAAAGCATTGGAGCAGCTGTAATATTTGACTCAATGGCAAAGAAGGGACGCACCAAGGGCGAGAAGCCCGAAGCGCTCATCTCTGCTTTACAGGCAGCTAACGAAGATCTCAGGTCCAAACTGACTGACATTCAAATAGAACTTCATCAAGAGAAATGCAAGGTAGGACACGTTGGAACACTACATTACATGTACATCTTCCCTTCTTATACACCTACACTGAGTGTACAAAACATTATGAATGCCTGCTCTTCCCATGAGATAAACTGACCAGGTGAATCCAGGTGAAAGCTAGGATCCTTTATTGATGTCAGTTGTTATATCCACTTCAATCAGTGTAGATGAAGGGGAAGAGACAGGTTAAAGAAGGATTTTTAAGCCTTGAGACAGTTGAGACATGGATTGTGTATGTGTGCCATTCAGAGGGTAAATGGCCAAGACAAAATATTTAAGTGCCTTTGAATGGGGTATGGTAGTAGGTGCCAGGCGCACCAGTTTGTGTCAAGAACTGCAATGCTGCTGGGTTTTTCACACTCAACAGTTTCCCGTGTAAATCAAAAATGGTCCACCATCCAAAGGACATCCAGCCAACTTGACGCAACTGTGGGAAGCATTAGAGGCAACATGGTCCAGCATCCCCGTGGAATGCTTTTGACACCTTGTAGAATCCATGCCCTGACTAATTGAGGCTGTTCTGAGGGTGAAAGGGTGGGGCTGCAATCAATATTAGGAATGTGTTCCTAATGTTTTGTACACTCAGTGTATAACAGTGTCTTCAACTGCAGATGGCACATGCTTTTTGTTGGTAATGAGTTGCTTGACAAAGTCCAACAATTTAAGAAGGATCTATTTGAAATTATGACATTTCTTTACCCCTTGGGTCAAAATTTACCCCTGTTGGTGATTTTAGGGTTAATCACTTTATCAACTTAACCGGTGCTAGATCAAGAGAATTGCCTCCGGGCTGTATGTAGTCCTCTCTATGACATGCCTTTGTAGTGTAACCCAGTTCTCTTTGTCTCCTATTCCTCTCTCCCCGGGGGCTAGGTGAGTAAGTTGGAGCGTGAGAAGGTGCAGGAGTGCAAGCGCATCCGGGAGCAGGAGCAGCACCGGCACACGGCCACGCTGACAGAGCAGCGAGCCAAATGGCACGAGGAGAAGCAGAAGGAGCTCCAGGCGCTCAGAGAGAACCTGGTCCGCCAGCACGAGCAGGAGCAGGCCCGCACCGCCAAGATCAAGGACCAGGAGAACCAGCGGCTCAAGGCGGCGCTGAGTGCCATGCGGGACGGCAGCGGAGAGAAGGTGCGCACAGCATTGACCCTGGAGGCCAAAGAGGAGGCGCGMCGCTTCTTCGACGTGGAGAGGGTCAAGTTGCTGCAGGAGATCTCCGAGCTCAAGCAGACCAAGAAGCAGACAGACGAGGCGCTCAGCACCATGATCCAAGCAGATAAGATGAAGGCTGGGGACCTGCGCTCCGAGCACCAGATTCACCAAGAGCAGATTTCCAAGATCAAGTGGGACAGCGAGAGGGACATCCGCAGACTGGTGAATACTGGCTGAGGGTTTGCAGACGGTCTGATCTCCGGAATGCATGTCTGRCTGAACACTAGATGTAGCCTTAGCTGTTCTTTCTCATTGCTCCATTATTATTTTTTTATTTAACCTTTATTGAACTAGGCAAGTCAGTTAAGAACAAATTCTTATTTACAATGATGGCCCACCAAAAGGCAAAAGGCCTCCTGTGAGATTAAAAATAAAAATATAAATATAGGACAAAACACACATCACGACAAGAGTGACAACACAACACTACTTAAAGAGAGACCTAAGACAACAACATAGCAAGGCTGCAACACATGAAAACACAGCATGGTAGCAACATAACATGACAACAAGATGGTAGCAACACAACATGGCAGCAGCAGAAAACATGGTACAAACATTATTGGGTACAGACAACAGCACCAAGGGCAAGAAGGTAGCGACAACAATACATCACGCAAAGCAGCCACAACTGTCAGTAAGAGTGTCCATGATTGAGTCYGAATGAAGGGATTGAGATAAAACTGTCCAGTTTGAGTGTTTGTTGCAGTTCCAGTCGCTAGATGCAGCGAACTAAAAAGACGAGCGACCCAGGGATGTGTGCGCTTTGGGGAACTTTAACAGAATGTGACTGGCAGAATGGGTGTTTTATGTGGAGAATGAGGGCTGCAGTAGATATCTCAGATAGGGGGGAGTGAGGCATAAGAGAGTTTTATAAATAAGCATGAACCAGTGGGTTTTGCGACGGGTATACAGGGATGACCAGTTTACAGAGGACTATAGAGTGCAGTGATGTGTCCTATATGGAGCATTGATGGCAAATCTRATGGCCGAATGGTAAAGAACATCTAGCTGCTCGAGAGCACCCTTACCTACCTTTTCTATAAATGATGTCCCCGTAATCTAGCATGGGTAGGATGGTCATCTGAATCAGGGTTAGTTTGGGGTGAAAGAGGAGCGATTACGATAGACGAAACCAAGTCTACATTTAACTTTAGCCTGCAGCTTTGATATGTGCTGAGAGAAGGACAGTGTACCGTCTAGCCATACTCCCAAGTACTTGTATGAGGTGACTACCTCAAGCTCTAAACCCTCAGAGGTAGTAATCACACCTGTGGGGAGAGGGGCTGATTCTTCATAAGGAAAAATCAAGTCTGAAATTTCTAAGTGGAAATTACAAACTTCAGAAGCCTTTTTTAACCTCAGATACACTACAAGTTTTAAATTTTCTGCATTGCATGAAGGTTCTCCTGCAACAAGGTGATCAAATTAAGATCCTACATTTGTAGCTAATTATCATGATCCTTATCAAAGCTAGTTGGCATCGAATCAAATTYTGCCAAGGTTATGACTTTGTTCCAAAGCAATCAATTAGCAAGGAGTAGCCCTTTTACCTTGGCAAAGGTCAGACTCTGTCACGTTCTTTCCAGGCAGACTTTCACATGATACAATTTTATATATACTATCACGTTTCAGGGAAGRCCCAGATGCAGACAGTGTCAAAGTAACAAAAGTTTATTACTAGAACAGGGGGCAGGCAAAACGACAGGTCAAGGGCAGGCAGAGGTCAATAATCCAGGATGGTGTGACAAAGTACAGAACGGCAGTCAGGGTCAGGGCAGGCAGAATGGTCAAAAACAGGAACTAGAAAAAGACAGGAGCAAGGGGAAAACGCTGGTAGGCTTGACGAACAAAACGAACTGGCAACATACAAACAGAGAACACAGGTATAAATACACTGGGGATAATGGGGAAGATGAGCGACACCTGGAGAGGGGTGGAGACAAGCAAAAAGACAGGTTAAACAGATCAGGGTGTGACACATACAGTATGATACATCATACCTTCAAATTATACTCTTAGAACTGTGCACATGTCTGTCGTTCCGTCTGTCCTGTCCGTCTTTCTGTGTCACCGAGTTTCCTTTTCCTTCCTTCAGGTGGATGAGATCAAGTCTAAAGAGCGCACCATCTTCTCTCTGGAGAAGGAGTTTGAGAATGCCATTGGCTTGCTGCAGAAGCTGCAGATGCAGAAGGATGCCCTGGACGACCAGCTGTTCCTGGTCAAGGAGGCAGAGTGTAACCTGGGCAGCCCCAAGAGAGAGATCCCCGGACGGGCTGGGGACGGGGCAGAACACTGTGGCAGCCCGGTACGACATAGAAAGGCAGAGGGGAACCTGGAAATGGTACAAATGCAGCCTGTAGATTATAGAAATGTAATAATGAAGCCATTCCAAAATAAATGGCTTTGAAATTAATCGGACAATTAACCCATAATGAGAGGTAAAATAGGCCTATGCTAATTTATGTACAGTATAGGTAATTGCCACACTCCAATTACCTATTGCCTACTGTATAGGTTATGTATAGAAGCAGCCTGTGTAGTTTATGCGGAAAAATCCTGAGACAAATGACATAAACAAGTGGTCAGAAAAAATATGAAATAAGTCTGGAATTGTAATACCATCATCCACATGCGGAAACATGACGGGATCTGAAGGCCGTTGTATCTGAAGATAGCTGGTCAGTCAAGAAGCCTGCTGGTCAGTCAAGAAGCCTGCTGGTCAGTCAAGAAGTCTGTGAGGTTTTAATGCAGTCTCACATTCTGGATTAGTCATGGTCTGCTTGAAAATCACCACATGACAGAAAACTATTTGTCTTTGTCTTTTTTTTCTAAAGAGATGTGTCACTGATACGTATAAATAATTACCTTATAAGTAAACTCCAGAAATAAATGTCCTATAAATTTGTATTTTCCTAACAAATCTGTCCCCAACATGTATGTCATTGAAATAATTGATATTATACAACTATTCACAATAATGCATTTGTGTATAATTCACAATAATCCATATAATTCACCCTAATGCATTTTTGTGGTATAGTGAATGTAGTGTGTCGTAACACGCCATGCGTTCTGTTTGAACAACCCAGGACATGCGCAGGAACCAGAGGCGCATGGCTGACCTCAACTCCACCATCCGCAAGCTGGAGGACCGCAACTCACTGCTGGTGGATGAGAGGAATGAACTGGTATGATCTGGTCACTCGGAATTCTCCCTACCTGGCAGAGAGCCTGGCAATGAATCACATCTTGGCTGCATTCCAAATGGCTCCCTATTTAGTTCTGACCAGGGCCCAGAGGGTGTAGGCAATAGGGTTCCATTTGGGATGCATCCTTGATCCTCTGTCACTGAAGGATAACAATCCTCCTTAATCTGGATTCATTAAACATACAATGAATGCACCCGGCAAAACACCTGTAAATAATTTACAAATACAGTACCTAGTCTAGACCCCTGCCATGTTGACACACTGGACTGAGCGAAACTCTTCATCCCTCCATCTCCCTTTGTTCCACTTCTATTCTATCTTCATTGCCATCTATCGCTCCCTGTCGCTATCTCACTCTGTCTGTCTCCTCTCTCTCCCTCTCTTCTCTCTTCCTCTCGCTCTCTCTTTTCTCTCTCTGTCTGTCTGTCTTTCTGTCTCCTCTCTCTCTATTTTCTCTCTCTCTTTCTCTCTTTTCTCTCTCTTTTCTCTCTCTCTCACCCTCTCAGCTGAAGCGTGTGCGGGAGTCTGAGAAGCAGTGCAAGCCCATGCTGGAAAAGAACAAGGTGCTGAATAAGAGGAATGATGACCTCAGCCAGACCCTGCAGCGCATGGAAGAGAAACTCAAAGGCCTGGCCAAGGAGAACCTGGAGATGGTGAGTGGGATAGAAATAGAACTACAGACCATTGTCTTAAATTGGGAATCCCCATTCTAGTAATTATATTTCTATAGTGAGTGGAATCATCACACAGATCTCAACACAATTAGGGCTCCAATAGTTTAGTACAATTTAAAAAAATATATATTTTACCTTTATTTAACCAGGTAGGCCAGTTGAGTTCTAATTTACAACTGCAACCTGGCCAAGATAAAGCAAAGCAGTGCGACAAAAACAACAACACAGAGTTACACATAAACAAACGTACAGTCAATAACACAAAAGAAAAGCTAAATAGAAARATCTATGTACAGTTTGTGCAAATGTAGAAGAGTAGGGAGGTAGGCAATAAATAGGCCCTAGAGGCAAAAATAATTACAATTTAGCATTAATACTGGAGTGGTATATGTGCAGATGATGAATGTGCAAGTAGAGATACTGGGGTGCAAAAGAGCAAGAGGGTAAGTAATAATATGGGGATGAGGTAGTCGGGTGT
>NC_036863.1:5805793-5812622 GCF_002910315.2 Salvelinus sp. IW2-2015 | reverse complement strand
GCTATTTACGAATTGGCTGTTACGTACAGTGATCGGTAAAGCTGCTCTGACAGCTGATGCTTAAAGTTAGAGAGGGAGATATAAGACTCTAGCTTCAGAGAGATTTTTGCCAATTCGTTTCCAGTCATTGGCGGCAGAGAACTGAAGGAAAGGTGCCCAAGAGTGTTGGCTTGGGATGAACCAGTTGCTATATACCTGCTGGACGCGTGCTACGGGTGATGTTGCTATGTGACCAGGTGAGCTAAGATAAGGCGGGGCTTTACCTAGCAAGGACTTATAGATAGACCTTGGAGCCAGTGGGTTTGGCGAACGGATATGTAGTGAGGGGCCAGCCAGCGAGAAGCAACAGGTCGCAGTGGTGGGTAAGAATAGGAGGCTTTGTGGTAAAAACAGATGGCACTGTGATAGAACTACATCCAGTTCTGAGTAGAGTGTGTGGGGGCATTTTGTAAAGATTGGACAATAATAATATAATAATAATAGTTGATAATAATGAAACCAAGGATGCCTCAATAGCGTTCAGTGTTTATGAAGACTGCTGGTCTGCAGACAACCATTGGCGTATGATTACACGGTCCTTATCCGGATTAGTAAAGTCTGTGCATTAGTCTTGTGGATTGGTAGAAGTCCATGATCTTGCAAGCTTTTGGCCTCCAGTGCCCAACAGCACCGCAAATCTACTTTATTAATGACGAGCCCATACTGAGAATATAGAGGGTTTGTTTAACTCAATCTACAACTTGTTCCAACTCAGAAAGGTATTTCTGTTTCTGTAGAAAGGAGAAGATCAAGCTCCACACTGCTCACTGATTGGAAAAAGCCAACTGTAAGTCTCGCGATGATCTGGACCCAGGCCGCATTGATGACCAGGAGATTGAAGTTCCTCAAGCTGCAACGTGCTGGAGCAACAAAGCATGATCGACGAGCTGACAAGAGTGAGTTCTCCTTTTTTATCAAATTTTCAATTCCCCAATGTATATTTATTTTAAACAAAGTTTATTTTGGGCATATTACAAGGTGTTTATTTTACATGATGTCACAAAGCAGACAAATACAATACATTATAGTCAAAATATAGTACATTTTTAAATAGGCTACCACTTCTACAAATGAATCCAAAGGTGTTCTTATAACTTACTAATCCTCTGTGGAGCCAAGAACCAAATCTTGTTGACACTGACCCTATGTTCTAGCATTTACTTTTGTGTTAACAATATGTCACACAAGAAGACAATTTTATACTGGACTAAACAAAACACAAGAGAACTGGTGGACACTCAGTATCTGGAGAACTGGTGGACACACGTATCTGGATGTGCAAGTAGCTAGAGTGGGACACACATATCTGGAGAACGGTACACAGGTTGGAGAACTACACAGTATCTGGAGAACTGTGTGGACACAAGTATTGGGAACTGGTGGACACATAGGTATCTGGAGAAACGTGGACATGTGGAACTGTACAATAGTATCTGGAGAACTGGTGACACAAGTAATTGCTGAGAACTGGGACACAGATCTGGAGAACTGGTGGACGCACAGTATCTGGAGAACGGTGGACACGTAGAGAAGGTGAACATCTTGGAGAACTGGTGGATCACAGAGTATCTGGAGAACTGGTGGACAACAGAGTTATCTGGAGAACGGTGACACACAGTATTGGAGAACTGGTGGACACACAGTATCTGGAAAACTGGGTGGATCACATAGTGATCTGGGAGAACTGGTGGACACACAGAATCTGGAAACTGGTGGACCAACAGAGTACTGGGAGACACTGGTGGACACAGAGTATCTGAAAACTGTGGACAAGTCGGAACTGGTGACACACAGTATCTGGAGAACTGGTGGACACACAGGTACTACGTGGAGACAGACCTGAGACTGGCACACAGTATCTGACTCTTTTGCTCTTTGACCAGATAGCAAATTGGCGGATCTCAGGAAATGATCCATTGCGTGCTGAAGTTTATGTTTGTTGTTGGTAGTTCTTAATGCGAAAAGTCTAAAACGGTGTCCTTGGACGTCCCAACTCTGACGCTCACCGCATTGAAGTTTACATTTTAATAAAGGTAAGGTTAAGGTTAGGGGGTTAGGGTTAAGGGTTAAAGTTAGGTAAGGTAATAGTTAGGGTTAGGTTGTAGGGTAGGGGTTAAGGTTAGGTTATGGTAGGAGTCCAGAAGATTCCCGGATAGCTCGTAAACTGTTCTGACTGCCGATATGTTTCAGGATTAGGCGAAAACTATTGCGGAAAGAGCATAACGGAAGCAAAGAATAAAGTAGAGTTTTTCTTCAATGACAACACAATAAAAAGATCAGTACAATAATACAATTAATTCTGCCTTGGGGAGAGATTTCACTTCGCATGGCAGGGCGTATTGTCCTTCCTCAAGCGCCTTGGTACTCTCCATGGCTCAAGACTGACTGGCAAAGTGTCAGCGTCTGCGGGACTTCTCTCTCATTTGACCACCACACCTGGGAGTAGACCGAACTGAACCAGTCCCCGTGTGGTTAGAAGAGACAGTCAGTGTGGGGAGGACGACACAAGCCTCAGTGCAAAGGTGTTTCACGGGCACTGCTCTCCGCTCCCCCTCCGGGCAGTCATCGTCTGCGCCAGAAGGAATCCCCATTCATTACACCCATATTTACGCGGTCGTTTCCGCGCGAAAGTCAAGCGCTTCATATGGCGACTTCTGGACTGCGTGATTTAGCCTTATCTTGTTGCCTCTCCTTATACTGCTGTCCTTCCTCTAGTGTGGTCAGTCCCCGCGCGTAGTCTGACTCCTTAATGTTTATGGGCTCCATGTCCATGATGCCTGCCACTGCGATGTTCATGTCTGAGTTTATTAATGTTAAAATGTTCACTTCCCTGTACTGCTCACGTCTCAGTGTCATGTCCTAGCGATGGAAGAGGAATTATAGATAGAGCACTTATGAAACAGCATTGTCAGGTATATACTAGATGCTGATATGCTGCTAGTGCTCTGTGCAAAGTTTACTTTGATACACATTCTCGGTACAAATAGCTTCCTTCCCCGAGCGCCAGTGGCTCTGTGGGTCGATTGTTCCTGTGAAATGAAACAGGGTGACTACCACCTCCATCATTGACTTCATCAGGCTTTTTGTGAGTTGCCACGATGGTCCCAACGTGAGGCGGGGTGCGGGTGAAAACCTTTGCGACAAGCACGCAAAGCACATCCAGCGCATCTTACTTTCCCTGAACCAATGGTTTCTAAATCTTCTCTTATCCCATAAATTCCTGCTTCCTGTTTAAGGACAGACCACCTTGGAGCGAGAAGCAAGTAACAGGAGTGAACCATTAATTAATACAACATGAAACAGAACAGGGCAGCATCTGGACATGAGGAAACAAACTGAATGGCAGACACGGGGAAGAAACTGAGGAAAGTGACAGATATAGCGGAGGACAATCAATAAAGGGTAATAGAGGTCCAGTGAGTCCCATGAAGCGGCTGATGCGCGTAACGATGGGTGACAATGTGGCCCCTAATGATGGTCGCCTGCGCCAGAGAGCCGCCCAGAGAGGGGAGCGGGAGGCAGCGTGGACACTTCCTGCTTTCTCCCAATGTCTTCTCTCTAACCCTGGTCTGTTTCATGGTTCACAGGGCTGGTCAATGAGGAGTCGAGGCTGCGCTCAGGCAAGCTGACCAGAGAGTACCAGGCCTTACAAGAGGGAATACGCCCTTGCTGCAGAAACATCAAGGGGCCTCGGATGCTTGAGATAGAAGCTAAGGTACAGTTGCCACTGCCATTAAGTTAACTAAAATATCACTCCATTAATGTTAAACTTAAATATCACTGCATAATGTTAACTTAAATATCACTGCCATTAATGTTAACTTAAAATATTTACCTTGCCGTTAATGTTACCTGTGTAGGGGCTGTCATTTTAAATAAGAATTGTTCTTAACTTTTTTTAAACACTTTTTTTTCTTGGCCTAGTTAAATAAAAGGGTAAAAAAAATAAAAAAAAAAGGTACGTTATATCATTGCCAATTAATATTTCAGTTAATATTCACTGCCATTAAAAGCTGGGAATGTATCTTGGTGACGCCTCGTCCGGTAGTAACAACAAATAGTTACTTCAAACAGCGAACAACTGGTTTTCCCCTCAACATACTTGCACGAGCGACAGAACAGAAAGACTATCTATGCAGATGATATTTACCTTCAAATGTGATGCTCCTTCTCCTCGTTCACAAACAAAACCCAAAGACAATAAAATGAGCGAGGGAACAGGCCCACTGTTGCACCTCCATGTGATATACGCTTCAGTAAAAATAATCCACCACATAAGATTGTATTTGTATCTCTGGGTAAAAGTTAGGATTGGTCATCAATTGTTTCTGATTCAGTAAAATGCTTGATAAGAACTGCATTGCATTCTAGACTAAAGGATGTAACAGAATATAAAACATATACCCCAGTACAACTGCAGCACTGCTCAATGCGTTCTAAACAACACCAAACCAAGTCCATTCAGCTTATCCAGTGGATATGTTAATGGGATAACGGTTGTGTGTCCCAGGCTCAGGAGGCACTACATGCAGACATTCTCAGTACACAACCAAGTAGAAACCTGGAGAAGAAGGCTCGCCACAAAGGACAGGTAAATTACATTACCCCCAAACAGACCAAGCAATTACCCCCCAATAAGAACCAATGCCATTACCCCAATCACAGACCAATGCCATACCCCCAATACAGACCAATTGCCATTTACCCCAATACAGACCATTGCCATTTACCCCCAATGCAGGAACCAATGGCATTTACCCCCAAATGCAAACCAATGGCATTACCCCCAATGCAGACCAATGGCATTACCCCCCAATGCCAGGGAACCAATGGGCCATTACCCCCCAATGCAGGGAACCAATGACATTACCCCCAATGAACCATTGACATTAACCCCCATACAGAGACCAATGGACATTACACCCAATACAGACCAAATACATTACACCCAATACAGACCATTTGACATTACACCCAATACAGACCAATGACATTACACCCAATACAGACCATGAAATTTACCCCAATTACAGACCAAGTTTATTACCCTCCAATACCAGACCCAAATGGACATACCCCCAATACAGTGAATGAACTTACCCCAATACAGTGAGTATGGGACATTACCCCCCAATACCAAAACCAATGCATACCACCATAACAGACCAATGCATTACCCCCCCAATACAAACCCAATGCCATACCCCCAATAAACCAATGACATTACACCCAATACAGGACCAATGACATTACACCCATACAGACCAATGGACATTACTCCCAATACAGACCCCAATGACATTACCCCCAATACATACCAATTGACATTACCCCCAATACAGACCAATACATACACCCAAATTACAGGACCAATGACAGACACCAATACAGACCAATGACATTTGCCCCCAATAACGGACCAATGACATTGCCCCAATACAGGATCAATGAACATTACACCCATATACGACCAATACATTACCCCATACAGACCAATGAACATTGGCCCCCATCTCTCTCTATGTGCAAGTAGAGATACTGGGGTGCAAAAGAGCAAGAGGGTAAGTAATAATATGGGGATGAGGTAGTCGGGTGTGCTATTTACAGATTGGCTGTGTACAGGTACAGTGATCGGTAAGCTGCTCTGACAGCTGATGCTTAAAGTTAGAGAGGGAGATATAAGACTCTAGCTTCAGAGATTTTTGCAATTCGTTCCAGTCATTGGCAGCAGAGAACTGGAAGGAAAGGTGGCCAAAGGAAGTGTTGGCTTTGGGGATGACCAGTGCAATATACCTGCTGGAGCRCSTGCTACGGGTGGATGTTGCTATTGTGACCAGTGAGCTAAGATAAGGCGGGGCTTTACCTAGCAAGGACTTATAGATGACCTGGAGCCAGTGGGTTTGGCGACGGATATGTAGTGAGGGCCAGCCAGCGAGAGCATACAGGTCGCAGTGGTGGGTAGAATATGAGGCTTTGGTGGTAAAACAGATGGCACTGTGATAGACTACATCCAGTTTGCTGAGTAGAGTGTTGGGGGCTATTTTGTAAATGACAATAATAATAATAATAATAATAATAATAATACAAGCATGCCTCAATAGCTCAGTGTTTATGAAGACTGTCTGCAACACATTGGCTATGATTACAGTCCTTATCGAAGTAAAGTCTGCATTAGTCTTGTGGATTTAGAAGTCCATGATCTTGCAGCTTTGGCCTCAGTGCCCTAACAGCCACCGCAAATCTACTTTATTAATGACGAGCCCATACTGAGCAATATAGAGGGTTGTTTAACTCAACTACAACTTGTTCCACTCACAAAGGTATTTTCTGTTTCTGTAGAAGGAGAAGATCAGCTCCCACCTGCCACTGAAGAAAGCCAACTGTAAGTCTCTGAATGATCTGGACCAGGCGCATGATGACCAGGAGATTGAGTTCCTCAAGCTGCAGGTGCTGGAGCAACAAAGCATGATCGACGAGCTGACAAGAGTGAGTTCTCCTTTTACAAATTTCAATTCCCCAATGTATATTTMTTTTACAAAGTTTATTTTGGGATATTCAAGGTTTTATTTACAATGTAAAGAACATACAAATACATTTAGTCAAATAGTACATTTTATAAATAGGCATCCACTTCTAAAATGATCCAAGGTGTTTTACTTACTAATCTCTGTGGAGCCCAGAACCAAATCTTGTGTACACTGACCATCTAGCATTTACTTTGTGTTAACAATATGTCACAAGAGACAATTTTATTACTGACTAAACAAAACACAAGAGAACTGGTGGACAC
>NC_036863.1:5792339-5805341 GCF_002910315.2 Salvelinus sp. IW2-2015 | reverse complement strand
TCAGTTATCGGAGAAACTGGTGGGACACACAGGTTGTCCTGGAGAGAACTGGTGGACACACAGTATCTGGAGAACTGGTGGACACACAGTATCTGGAGAACTGGTGGACACACAGTATCTGGAGAACTGGTGGACACAGTATCTGACTCTTTTGCTCTTTGACAGATACAATTGGCTGATCTCAGGAAATGTATCCATGGTTGCTGAAGTTGTATGTTTGTTTGTTGGTAGTTCTTAAATGGAAAAGTCTAAACGGTGTCCTTGGGACGTCCCAACTCTGACGTCACCCCATTGAAGTTTACATTTAAAAAGGTAAGGGTTAAGGTTAGGGTTAGGGTTAAGGTTAAGGTTAGGTAAGGGTAATAGTTAGGGTTAGGTTTAGGGTAGGGGTTAAGGTTAGGGTTTATGGTAGGGAGGTCCCAAGAATTCCCGGATAGCTCTAACTGTTCTGACATGCCCGATATGTTTCAGGATAGGGAAAAACTATTGCGGAAGAAGAGGCATAAACGAAGCAACAGACCAATAAAGGTAGAGTTTTTTCTTCACATGACAACACAATAAAAAAGATCAGTACAATACATTAATCTGCCTTGGGAAATATCTATTTCCCCACAATCATGTGATCTCTCTCTACACAGAGACACATTGTAGTGGACACCTTCTTTGGATACGATGAGGAATCCATGGACTCAGAGACGTCCTCCGTGGCTTCGTTTCGCATGGACCGCACTCCAGCCACTCCYGATGAAGACCTGGATGAGGTGAGACCTGTTCATTTCACAGGAAATCGACACAGCCCCTGGGTGGGGAAGGAACTTTATTTACGATAAGTGATCAATAACCTTTGCACAAGCACCAGCAGCACATCAGCATCTACTTTCCCTGAACCAATGTGTTTCTAATCTCTCTATCCATAATTCCTCTTCCTGTAAGGACAGACACTTGGAGACGAGAAGCAAGTACAGGGAGTGAACATTTAATTAATAAACAGACATGAAACAGGACAGGGCAGCATCTGGACATGAGAAACATAACATTAATGCAGACACGGGGAAGAAACTGAGGAAGTGACAGATATAGGGGAGGCAATCAATAAGGTAATAGAGTCCAGGTGAGTCCCATGAAGCGCTGATGCGCGTAACGATGGTGACAATGTGCGTAATGATGGGTCGCCTGGCGCCAGAGAGCGCCAGAGAGGGGGAGCGGGAGCAGGCGTGACACTTCCTGGCTTTTCTCCCAATGTCTTCTCTCTAACCCTGGGGTCTGTTCATGGTCACAGGGGCTGGTCAATGAGGAGTCGGAGCTGCGCTTCAGGCAGCTGACCAGAGAGTACCAGGCCTTACAGAGGGCATACGCCCTGCTGCAGGAACATCAAGGGGGCCTTCTGGATGCTGAGATAGAAGCTAAGGTACAGTGCCACTGCATTAATGTACGTTAAATATCACTGCCAGTTAATGTTAACTAAATACACTGCCGTCCCGAAATTAATGTTACTTATATCACTGCCAGAATTAAGGTTAATCGGTGTAAAATATTACGCCAGTAAGTTTACCTGTGTAGTAGCCTGTCATTTTAAAATAAGAATTGTTCTTAACACTTTTCTTTATAACAACTGTTTTTTTTTTTTTTCTTTCTTGCCTAAGTTAAGATAAAAGAAATTAAAAATAAATGTAACGTAAAATATCATTGCCATTAATATTTCAGTTAAATATTCACTGCCTAATTAAAGCGGAATTGTGTCTTGGGTGAACCTGCCTCCGGTCCGTGAAACAACAGAGAGAACTTCAAACAGCGAACACTGTTTTCCCCTCAGACATACTTTGCACGAGCGACAGAACAGAAGACTATCTACTGCAGATGATTATTTTACCTCAATGCTGGATGCTCCTCTCCTCCGTTTCATCAACAAAACAAAGACAATAAAAAATGAGCTGAGGCGAACAGTGGCACTGTTTCACCTCATGCTGATATACGCTTCAGTAAAATATCACCCACATAAGATTGTATTTTGTATCATCTGGGTAAATAGGGATGTGGTCATGCCAGATTGGTTTCTGTATTCAGTAAAATGCTGATAAGACTGCATATGCATTCTAGACTAAGTGTACAAAATATTAAGAACATATACCCCAGTACAACTGCAGCACTGCTCATGCGTTCTAAAACAACACCAACCAGTCACATTCAGCTGTATCCAGTGGATGATGTTAATGTGGATACTGTTGTGTGTCCCAGGCTCAGGAGCAGCTACATGCAGACATTCTCAGGTACAAGGCCAAGATAGAAGACCTGGAGAAGGAGCTCGCCCACAAAGGACAGGTAAATTACATTACCCCCAATACAGACCAATGCCATTACCCCCAATACAGACCAATGCCATTACCCCCAATACAGACCAATGCCATTACCCCCAATACAGACCCCAATCGCCATTCACCACCATGCAGACAATGCCAATCACCCCGGCAAATGCAGGACCAAGTGGCATTACCCCCAATGCAGACAAATGCATTACCCCAATGCAGACCCAATGCATTACCCCAATGCCAGACCAAAGAGCATTAACCTCCAATACAGACCAATGACATTACCCCAATACAGACCAATGACATTACACTAATACAACGACCATGACATTACAACCCAAACTACAGACCAATCGAATTACACCCTGATATATATCAGACATATGACTTACCCCAATACAGACCAAGAATACAATTACCCAATACAGACAATGACATTACCCCCAACAGTACGAAATGACATTACCCCAATACAGTGATATGACATTAGCCCCAATAACAAAATTGACATTACACCCAATACAGACCAATGACATATGCATCCCAATACAGACCAATGCCATCCCCAATACAGACAATGACATTACACCTCCAATACAGACCAATGACATTCTACACCCAATACAGACCAATGACATTACTCCCAATACAGACCGTTCCTACAGACCATTCAGACCAATGAATTAACACCCAATACACAGACCATGACATTACACCCAATACAGACCAATGACATTGCCCAAATACAGACCAATGACATTGCGCCCCAAATACAGATCATGACATTCACGCCAATACAGAACCAATGACATTACACCCAATACAGACCAAATGATACAATTGCCCCATACAGACCAAATGACAATTAACGTCCAATACAGACAATGAACATTACATCAATACAGACCGATGACCATTACTCCCATACAGACCAATGACATTACCTCCAATACAGACCAATGACATTACCCCCAATACAGACCAACACTAAGACATGGGCTGCTTCCCAAATGGAACCCTTGTTTCCTATATGGTTTACTACTCCTGACCAGGGTCCAGGGCTCTGTTTGGTCAGCGTAGAACACTATAAAGGGAAACGGCTGCCACTTGGGATGGGTCCTACGACATAGAGAAAGGCTATACACACTGTCCCAGTCGCATGGATGGCTTGAACTGTACGTGACCTTAGTTATTATTTGCAATTAGTTACCTACTACGAGTACCAAATGTAACAGGGCTGTGAAAAAAAAGAGTGTTGGACTGTTTAATAGTGATTCGTCTTGGTGACCAAGAGGAAATGCCAATGAATGGTATTGATTCGGTTGCCCCACAACAGAGAATAACAATTTTGAATAGGGTTGTGATTGACGCTAGTATTTCATACACTGTTGGTCAGATCAGTTAACAAACTTAAATGCTATCCATAATGGGATAGCTACACTGAGTGTACAAAACGTTAGGAACACCTGCTCTTTCCATGACATAGACTGACCAGGTGAATCCAGGTGAAAGCTATAATCCCTTATTGATGTCACTTGTTAACTCTAAAGATGAAAGGGAGGAGACGGGGAGGAGACAGGTTAAAGAAGGATTTTTAAGCGTTCAGACAATTGAGACATGGATTGTGTATGTGTGCCATTCAGAGAGTGAATGGTCAAGACCAAATATTTAAGTGCCTTTGAACGGGGTATGGTAGTAGGTCCCAGGCACACCGGTTTGTGTCAAGAACTGCTACGCTGCACAGTTTCCTGTGTGTACCAAGGATGGTCCACCACCCAAAGGGCATTCAGCCAACTTGACACAACTGTGGGAGGCGTTAGACTCAACATGGGCCAGCATTCCTGTGGAACGCTTTTGACACCTTGTATAGTCCATGCCCTGACGAATTGAGGCTGTTCTGAGGGCGAAAGGGTGAGGGTGCAACTCAATATTAGGAAGATGTTCCTAATGTTTTGTACACTCRGTGTATGATATCGATCTACGGGAGCATATATACATTATATAATGTTATAATATATTGTTATTATATATAGATGTTAGATATTTCATAAGACAAGCCTCATGAGTACGTTGTAACCAGAGAAATAGACTGGTAAACTCATTGGTACACTCATTCKAATTCCATGGTTATAAGTAACAGACGACAATGTTTCCCTCATTGAAACTGGGTTCTCCTCTGGCAGGACTCCAAGTGGGTAGAGGAGAAACAGCTGTTCTTCAGGAGGAATCAGGAGCTGCTGGAAAAGGTCTGTCCTTCTATGATATTATTGATATTATAATAGTATTGCATTTACACCATTCATCATCACATGGAAGCACTTTACTTTCTGCAGTAAAGTCAACTCACCTCGCCCTCCACTAATGTGCACTTCCGAGAAGGKTGATGCATGGTAGCCATTTTGGATCTGAACATTCACTGTGCACCACTTGATATTGCAGAGGTATGGAAGTCCATGCAACTGGCAGGCTCTGACCTTCATGCTATCCATCTGGTCTTCTGCAGGTGGAGAAGTTAGATGCAAAATGTGGTCGACAGCAACAGGAGCTGCAAGACTCCAAGGACCAGAATGAGCTCCTGGAATTCAGAATACTGGAACTAGAGGTGGGCCTGGTTATGGCAGGTTAATGAAGCATACTGTACATTTGAATGGAATCACAGCTGTTTACTTAAATAAAATTGTCTAAGATCAGTGGTGGACTAGATAAATGTATATAATGGGTTTGTAATATTCCCATCAATAGATGTTTTACTAAATTGATAAGAACAGAGAGGGACACATGATACACTTTACTTCAGGCATGTTTGGACAACCTCTGTATTCAGTGTTACAGTTTCTCAGCTCAGTGTTTCTCAGCCCCAACACACACACACACACACACACACACACACACATACACACACAAAAAACACTGTGCAGGCTATTTTCTCTGTTCTGAGCACATCTAGGCCCTGGCCGTGCGGAGCATGATAATTCCTGCCCCAAGACCTACAGCCCAGCCCAGCACTGCTTGCTGCTTCTGCCAACATGCTAATCAATTGCAGTTTTTTTCATGGCCAGGCTGAGACAGGCTCAGAACACAGGGCTTTGTGCATTCTGTGCTGCAGTGCAGATACTGCAATAAGCCCCCCAAAAGGATGGTGCTTCCATCTACTGGATAAAGAATAGAACTGAAAAAATCCCTCCACTGTCTTCTTTGTCCAATCATAAAAATATATATACAGTACCAGTCAAAAGTGTAGATACACCTACTCATTCCAGGATGTTTCTTTATTTTTGCTATTTTCTACATTGTAAAATAATAGTGAAGACATCAAAACTATGAAATAACACATATGGAATTATGTAGTAACCAAAAAAGTATTAACCAAATCAAATCATGTTATTTTTGAGATTCTTCAAAATAGCCACCCTTTGCCTTGATGACAGCTTTGCACACTCTTGGCATTCTGTCAAACAGCTTCATGAGGAATGCTTTTCCAATAGTCTTGAARGAGTTCCCACATATGCTGAGCATTTGTTTGCTTCTTTTCAAAATAAAGAAAAACCCTTGAATGAGTAGGTGTGTCCAAACTTTTAACTGGTACCGTATATGTTTWATTGTCACATACAACGGATAGGTGCAGGGAAATGTGTTGTTTTACAGGGTCAGTCATAGTAGTATAGGACCCCTGGAGCAAATTAGGGTTAAGTGCCTTGTCGAAAGGGCACATSGACAGATTTTTCACCTCGTCGGTTCCATCCTTTTAACCAATGCTTTTAACTGATTAAATAAATGTAATTTTCCTCCTGTAGGAGCGTGAGCGAAAGTCCCCTCCGTTTAATCATCTCCGCATGCATCCGTTCTCCGAGGGAGTCAGCGCCCTACAGATCTACTGTATGAAGGAAGGAGTGAAGGTATAACCCATCTCAATAATATCTGATAGCGTTGTAACATTTGACATTTTAGTCATTTAGCAGACGCTCTTATCCTAGCTACTTAGTTAGTGATTCATCTTAAGATAGCTGTGAGACAACAACACATCACAATCGTATCAAGTACATTTTTCCTCAGCAAAGTATTTTATCAGCAAAGTCAGTTCTTTTTTTAAATAACACGTGATATTTTGTCTTCCTGCTAAACAATGTCAGGCGAAATAGGATGCTGATTGTTTATTTCCATCCTTTCCCAGGATGTCTGTGTACCTGACCTGATCAAGCTCCTAGACATTCTGGGTGATAATGGGGTAAGTCTGTTGGAAAGGGCTCTATAATATGTTGTTACTGATGTTTTGCCTATGTTTTCCAATCACTCCTTCTTTGCCAAATTATTAAAAATCAAGATTGTTTTACCTTATTTTTTATTTATTTATTCAGAACTTGCGAAATGAGGAGCAAGTGGCCATTATTCAAGCTAGCACTGTCCTATCTCTTGCTGAAAAGGTATGCCAATACATAACAAATATTGTTGCTTAGTTCAAAATTACTTGTAAGCAATGTCATAGCCATTCATATAGCATTGTTACTTATCGAAGTCATTGTTGTGCATTGTGCTGTCTTTGTCTCCCCCTAGTGGATACAACAGATTGAGGGAACAGAGGCAGCGCTGCATCAGAAGATGATTGACCTGGAGCTAGAGATGGTGAGTTCCTTCTCCATTCACATCCCTCACTCACTGTCACGTCACGCTAGCTCGGCTTGAGTAGTTTTTACTGCGTTTCATGAAATTAAAATGTCATATTGCTGCTTATATGGTTTATGGGCAGCAGGTAGCCTAGTGGTTAAGATAGTAGGGCCAGTAACTAACTGAAAGGTCGCTGGTTTGAATCSCCGAGCCAACTAGGTGAAAAATCTGCCGATGTGCCCTTGGCCAAGGCACTTGACACTAATTGCTTCTGTATGTCGCTCTGGATAAGAGCCTCTGCTCAATGACGTAAATGAAGAGTGTATGTGCACAAGATATTTACTCTCCTGTGTTCCTGGTTTCCTCCCAGTCTTGTCAATATCGCTGAGATGTTTCCACTATTCCAGGTTTGTAACTGTGACATAAGCAGGACGTTTGTTGTATGTTGTTATCTCGCAGAAGCAGACGAGTGTGTCTCTGAATATTGCCTACAGTATTACAAGCCTGGCACATGTTGTGTAATATATCATGTTTGTGTTGAAGAGATGCTCAAACAACTATAAGGTGTATAGACAACACTATCCTGTATCACTACCTGTTGATGTGATGTTAGGGACTGTTGAGGATGGTACTGACTTCTTCAGTCACAGTATTGAGATCAAAACACTGACCAGAGAGCACTGTCCCCCACAGGAGATGTTCTGCAAGCAGAAAGGCTATCTGGAGGAGGAGCTGGACTACAGGAAGTCAGCCCTGGATCAGGCCTACACGGTAACTGCTGCATTCCCCCTCATTCAACCTCCTGCCTTTAAATACACRATTGTGAACTTTGAACATACTGTAAGTGTAACATAGATTGTTGTGTGCAATGCCTACACCTCTCCCCTAGCCAGTACCGACTTGTAGATGATGGTTATCTACATACATTATATTATCATCACTTTGGCTAACTACCCCCTCAACCTCCATCCACAGCAAATCCAGGAGCTGGAGGCTACTCTCTACAACGCGCTGCAGCAGGACAAGGTGATCGGGTACGGCGAGCCTCTGAGTGACATGCAGAAGGACGAGCTACGTACGTCCGTGGAGAAGCTACGCAGACAGATGCTGAGGAAGAGCAGAGAGTTTGACTGTCAGGTTCTGGCTGAGAGGATGGAGCTGCTCCACCAGGCCCATCAGGTACAATATACAGTCACACAATATATGCCATTCAGCTGACGCTTTTGTCCAAAGCCACTTACAGTGTATTCATACATGTATATTTTCATGGGTGGCGCCAGTGGGAATCAAACCCATTATCCATTCAAATGTATTATGATTACACTCCCTTTGATGACTCAACATGAGACATGACTCAACAGATGAGGACAGTCTGTTGGACTAGCAGCTGAAAATATGTTTTCTCTATGAGTCGCCTTGTCTGAGACTTCAGACCTGAAGCTTTGTGTTAGTGGACACGTCTTAGTCACACAGACAGGGTCGATACCTGTTGGTTAGACCAGGGTATTCTAATTTCTAATTCTATGGTGGTTACACCAAGGTATTCTTAATGTCTAATTCTATGATGGTTACACCAAGGTATTCTAATTCTATGATGGTTACACCAAGGTATTCTAATTCTATGGTGGTTTAAACCAAGGTATTCTATTTCTATGGTGGTTAAACCAAGGTATTCTAATTCAATGATGGTTAAACCAAGGTATTCTAATTTCTAATTCAATGATGGTTACACCAAGTATTCTAATTAAGGTGGTTACACCAAGGTATTCTAATTTCTAATTCTATGGTGGGTACACCAAGGTATTCTAATTTCAAATTCTATGGTGGTTACACCAAGTATTCTAATTTCTAATTCAATGATGGTTACACCAAGTATTCTAATTTCTAATTCTATGGTGGTTACACCAAGGTATTCTAATTTCAAATTCTATGGTGGTTACACCAAGGTATTCTAATTTCTAATTCAATGATGGTTACACCAAGGTATTCTAATTCCTAATTCTACGGTGGTTAAACCAAGGACAAGGCAGAGAGTCACACCAGTACAAACCCTGATGCACCTGCATAGGAGTCAACAATATGGCATTTACTTAACATGAGAGATTCACACTTGTACCCACTTTGATGAAAGAAAGGTCAATAAAATACAGTATGTCTAGAAAGAACAGAAGAAAGCTTTCACAGATCCTCTTTCCTTACATCAGTTCAATACTTAGTATGCAACACACACCTGACATTAAATTTATATTGTTACTCTAAGCAGTTACAACATTTAACAGAATACAGCATATGTTTTCTGGAATGAACAAGAGGTTGTTCAACCCTAATTGTAATTTACTGTAACGTGGAACAAAGATGATGCAGCTGCTGCAGTTCCTAAATGCTACTGTAGAGGGCGATGTTCCATTGATTTACAGTTTACACTGGCTGATCCACTCCAGAGGGTAGCAGCATCATGTGCCAGCCTCTCACAGACGCAGCTGCTGAACCCCTTACCAGGCTTCTCAAAGGCAGAGCTGTCAGCATACCTGTCTCACCCATGGTTTTACAGAAAGCATTTCATGTTCAATAAACCATGCCACAGGCAGATGCTCCAATGAAACCCTGATACACCATACACCAAAACTGTAATACTGATGTTTACCTGTAACGGCAGCCTTCCCTCTCTTCACGAGAAGAGAGAGGGTAACAGGGATCGGACCAAGACGCAGCGTAGCTCGTGTTCAACATGTTTAATTAACAAGACGAATACTGTGAACACTTACAAATACTACAAAATAACAAACGTGGCAAACCGAAACAGCCCTATCTGGTGCAGAGAAAACACAGAGACAGGAAACAACCACCCACAAATCCCCAACACAAAACAAGCCACCTATATATGATTCCCAATCAGGGACAACGATTGACAGCTGCCTCTGATTGAGAACCATATTAGGCCGAACACAGAAACAGACGAACTAGACACACAACATAGAATGCCCACCCAGCTCACGTCCTGACCAACATTAAAACAAGCACAAACCACAAGAACTATGGTCAGAACGTGAAATTACCTGACTGTACAATAAATATATGTTTTCTTAACGTTTGTTGTAAAGTTTATTTATATTGCTAGCAGTGATTCAAAAGTGTATGTAAAATATAGATTTATGGAGCATATTTGTGTTGGCTTGGCATAAAGTTAGTTCAGCTATAGCATGCAATGTAACTGTTGAATAGATTGAATATACTCACTAAGGGAACAACAATATTTTCAGAGAATCCGAGACCTGGAGGATAAGACAGACATTCAGAGGAGACAAATTAAGGATCTGGAGGAGAAGGTAAGATGGCCGTCAGAGTTATTTACCGTCACACAGGTTTTGCTCTCTCCTCCCTGTTGGCTATAAACTGACTATGAATGTGTCCCAAATGCCATACTATTTCCTATCTAGTCCTATGGACCCTAGTTAAAAGTAGTGCACTATATAGGAAATAGGAACTCAGCCCCTGTGATGCTTCTGTGACCTGATAAAAGATGAAAGATAATGTGTTCTTATCCCTAAGGCTTTCCACTTGACTGACATTCAGTCTGTCTTCTCCTTATAGTATCCTTACAGTCAAGCATCAGGCAGACCTCTGTCCCGCTGAACCACACATCACTGACTAGTTAATGAACCAAACATAATGAGGCGTGGCCAGTAGTTCTGCTTCCATTGTTGCAGAGGGGGATGTACAGTTTGGTCAGGTCAGCGCATATAGTCAGGACCTCGGCCCTGTTAGAGTTAAAGTCCTGAGTGGCTCCCGAGTRGTGCAGTGGTCTCTCAGTGCTAAAGGTGTC
The DNA here is from genome assembly GCF_002910315.2 of Salvelinus sp. IW2-2015. Lineage (NCBI taxonomy): Eukaryota > Metazoa > Chordata > Actinopteri > Salmoniformes > Salmonidae > Salvelinus > Salvelinus sp. IW2-2015. Next base: position 5,794,610 of record NC_036863.1, on the reverse strand, counting down.
ACTACAGACCCTGGTTCGATTCCAGGTATCACAACCGGCTGTCATTGGGAGTCCCATAGGGCAGCGCACAATTGGCCCAGTGTTGTTAGGGTTTGGCTCGGGTAGGCTGTCATTGTGAATAAGAATTTGTTCTTAACTGACTTGCCTAGTTAAATATAAAATAAATTTAAAGTTGTATATGAACCAAGTTGTACATGACTCAGAATGGCTCTTTACTGTAGTTCTGTAATGGCTATGCTCTGACACCATAGAGGCTAGCCATATCAGGACTAGATTTCTCTGTATTTAAATGAAGTTCAATTCATTGATTAATTGATAGTTCCCCACCTAGTAGGACAGTGTTTCTTAAGCATCCTCTGTTTCTGCTTGTAACTAACATGTCTTCTGTTTTTCCGACTCTCTCCTCTCTTTTTCTCTCTCGCTCTCTCTCTTTCTCTCTCGCTGTCTCACTCACTCTCTCTCTTTCTCTCTCTCACTCTATAGTTTTTGTTTCTGTTCTTATTCTTTTCTCTTGCCTTTATCCTTTGGCCTTGATGTCTGTGACATCTCCTGCAGCAGAGGTGAGTCTGGCCTGGTCACTAAACTCAAGAGAATTTTCTCATCTTCCTCTCTGCACTCATCTGTTTCCCCTGTTGTTCTTCATCTCCCTAGCGACCATCAGGACCTGTGATAGTCATGAGTGAAATCGTCTTTGTAGTGTAGCCAACGTGTCTTTCCACAGTTGTGATTCATGAAGTTCCATTGTTTAGGGAATCATGCTATATGTAACTAATACTTTTCCTTTCCATTGAAGCCAACCCATTTTTCCTTCACAGTTATGAAGAAGAGCATTATTTAGTGCTAACCTTTGTCAGACTGGGACGTTGTGTTCTTGGCATGTAAGCTTTGTTTGGTCTGCCGGCTGCTCGGCCGCTTCTTAGTCCTCCGTATGGATAATGCTGTAATGTACACACAACCATTGTTGGATTGATCTCACACTCTTCTATCGTTGTCTCTTTCTTCTCTGTTTGCAGACAGCGTGGAAACCTGGAGATTGTGTTTGTGACTGCAGTGGGTTTTATTTTGGGGAGAAGAGAGTCGACTTTGTGACTCATATTGTAACAGTGAGTGGATATGGAACTGKTGTGTGTCGGACATGGCTGGGAATTCACACCTGTTTGATTTGGGACCTCACTCTGGGGATATACATAATGTATGCTGCACTGGACTGAACCTTGGACCATGGAACTTCTCTCAACTCAGTGGGATAACTGGAACAGAACCCTCAGTCGGAAAACACRCACACACACACACACGTGTAAACAGTCATATACACTGTACACGCTGATACAAACATACTGGAAACACACACGCATGCACACACATCAACCCACTTTTTAAGACATAAAGGAAACCAAAGTCTAGGAGATCTTATCTCTGCCATGCAGGGGAACGCTACACCATCCATCTACTCCAAGACTACACCCTGACTACATACCGGCTACCCCCAGACTACCCCCAGAGTACCCCCCCAGAGTACCCCCCGACTAGCCCCAGACTACCCCCAGACTACACACAGAAGAGGACAGGAAAGACTGCTGTAGGCTACATCAACAGGCCTCACCAGACCACAGTCCTTCCAACTCTCTCCCTCTCTCTCTTATAAACCTGATCGGATGCTCTTATGTGTGAATGCACCCCTTCACAGGAGTGACGAGACATGATCAGGGCCTGTGAGTGTGGTGACTGACTGATCTGATGGTGACTGAATGACTGATYTGATGGTGACTGACTGTTCTAAATGTGACTGACTGATCTGATTGTGACCGACTGATCTGATGGTGACTGACTGTTCTGATGGTGACTGACTGATCTGATGGTGACTGACTGACTGATCTGATGGTGACTGACTGACTGACTGTTCTGATGGTGACTGACTGTTCTGATGGTAACTGGCTGATCTGATGGTGACTGACTGACTGTTCTGATGGTGACGGACTGACTGTTCTGATGGTGACTGACTGTTCTGATGGTGACTGACTGACCCTTCTGATGGTGACTGACTGACTGTTCTGATGGTGACTGACTGTTCTGATGGTGACTGACTGACCCTTCTGATGGTGACTGACTGACTGTTCTGATGGTGACTGACTGACCCTTCTGATGGTGACTGACTGACTGTTCTGATGGTGACTCTCTGATCTGATCGTGACTGACTGTTCTGATGGTGACAGACTGACTGTTCTGATGGTGACTGACTATTCTGATGGTGACGGACTGACTGTTCTGATG
>NC_036863.1:5742265-5792314 GCF_002910315.2 Salvelinus sp. IW2-2015 | reverse complement strand
TTTGCTGTAGCCAACGGTGGTCTTTCCACAGTTGGATTTCATTGACAGTTTCCATTGTTTAGGGGAATCAGGCTATATGTAACGTAACTACTTTTTCCTTTCCATCTGAAAGCCAACCCATTTTTCCTTCACAGGTTATTGAAGAAGAGCATTATTTAGTGCTAACCGTTGTTCAGACTGGGGACTTGTGTTTCCTTGGCAGTATAAGCTTTGTTGTCTGCGGCCGCTCGGATCCCGCTTCTCATCAGTTCCTCCGTACATGGATAAATGCTTGTAATGTACACACAAACCATTGGTTGGATTTCTCACACTCTTCTACGTTGTTCCTCATTGTTCTTCTCTGTTTGCAGACAGCGTGGAAACCTGGAGATTGTTGTGTTTCGTGGACTGACAGGTGGGTTTTACTTTGAGGAGAAGAGAGTCACCTTGTGACCTCATATTGCCTGTAAACAGTGAGTGGAGTATGGAACTGTTGTTGTCGGGACATGGCGGTAATTCCACCTGTTGATTTGGACCTCACTCTGGGAGATATAACATAATGTAGCTGCACTGGGGACTGAACTTGGACCATGGAACTTCTCTTCAACTCAGTCGGCGGATAACTGCGAAACAGAACCCTTCAGTCGGAGAAAAACACACGCACACACACAACACGTGTAAAACAGTCATATACACTGTTACACGCTGGATAACACAACTACTGGAAACACACACGCATGCACCACATTCAACCCACTTTTCTAAGACAATAAAGCGAAACCAAAGTCTAAGAGATCGTTATCTCTGCAATGCCAGCGCGGGGAGACGCACACCATCCATCTTACTCAAAGATCTACACCCTGACTATCCAATACCGGCTAACCCCCAGAACTACCCCAGATACCCCCCAGAGTACCCTACCGACTAAGCCCCAGACTACCCCCCAGACATACAACACAGTAACGAGGACAGGAAAGGACTGCTGTAGGCATACATAAACAACACAGCAACCCTCACCAGACCACAGTTCCTTTCCAACTCTCTCCCACTCTCTCTCTATAATAAACCTGATCGATGCTCTATGTGAATGCACCCCTTCACAGGGGTGACCGAAGACATGAATCTAATTGTGCGCTGTTTGCAGCTGTTGGAGCTGATGAATTCTGACAATGGTACCGGCGACATGAATGAAATAACTGAATGTTGAGGATGACTCTGCAACTGTTCTAAATGTGACGGACTAAATACTGATTCTGACGACCCGACTGACTCCGAATAGGTGACTCGGACTGTATTGCAGAGTGACCTCGCCCACTGATCTAGATGGTGGCACCACTATAGAGCTGAACTGATCTGATAGGATTAGAACTGATCTGACTGCACTGTTCTAGATGGTCGTATGAAACTGTTCTAAATTGAATGGTAGAACTGGCGGCCATTGAAACTCGGACAATACGAGGTGACCTGACTGGACCTGTCATTTCCACTCGACATATAGGTACGGAACTGAACTGTTCTCTGCATGTACTGACATGTTCTGAATGGTGAAAACACTGGAGCTGGACCTATCTTCTGTAGTGACTGACCACTGACTGTTCTGATGGGACTGCGACTGTTCATGACATGGTGACGGCGACTAACCCTTTAAGATGGCTGGCGACTGACTGACTGTTTCCTGATGCGTGACTAGACTGACCTTTCCTGATGGTAGACGAACCTGACTGTTCTGTATTTGACTCTATCTTTTGATCTGATCGTGGATGATCTGTTCGATTGCGTGCAGCGACTGACTGTTCTGATGCCGGTGTACTGACTATTTGATGGTTGACGCGACTGAGCTATTTGCTGAAATTGATCGGTGACAGATCATGAAATGTTTCTGATGATGACCATGAACTGACTGTTTGATGGTGATCCTGACTATTTCTGAATTCTGTGACACCAAGAGCAAGACTGACTTTCTGATGGCTGATCTGGACTCTATCTGAACTCGGAGACAGAACCTGACTTTTTGAGAGGGTTGACGGACTGACATTTCTAGATGTCGACAGAACTGTACTGTTTCCGTTCTAGATGGTGGACAGATATGGCTGATGGTGAACGGACTGGTACTGTTCGCATCGAGCTGACACGACTGACCTGTCTCTGATTTCACAGGTGAAGACTGTTCTGATCGTGGACAGGACGACTATTTTCTGATGGTGAGAACTTACTGTTCTGATGAGAGTGACAGACTGACTGTTCTGCATGTGCACAGACAACTGACTTTTCATGATGGGACTGACTGTTCTGATAGCAGTGAACCTGACGTAATATCTCGATGGTGAACCTGATCGAGACTATTCTGTAGGTGACTACTTTCTGCATGGCGTGACTGCCTGAATTGATGGTGAGACTGACTATTCTCGATAGTGACGGACTGACTGTTTCTGATCGTGACAGACTGACATGTTTCGATGATAATCGTGACGGACTGACGTCATGCCATGATGGGTGGACGGACCTGACCTGTTATCTGATGGTGATATGCTGACTTTTCGATGATGACTAACTGTTTTCTGATGCGTGACTGACTGGTCTGATGTGACCTGACTGGCGGTCTTGATGGTGTGATGACCTGACTGTTGCTGATGGTGACATGCTATATCTGATATGGCTGAAGAAACTGATCTGTTCTGATGGATGAACTGAGACTGTTCTGAATGCATGACCTGTGCTGTGTCTGACTGGTTGGACTGACCGATCAGCTTTCTGATGAAAGGTGAACGAACCTGTGACTGTTCTGATTTAGGTGACCGGAATCTGGACATGCTTTTCTGAATCGAACTGTTCTGATCTGATAAATCGGTGACAAGACACTGACCTGTTCTGATGGTGACTGACTGACTGTTCTGATTGTGACGGACTGTTCTGATTGTGACGGACTGTTCTGATTGTGACGGACTGTTCTGATTGTGACTGACTGATCTGATGATGACTGACTGACTGTTCTGTGACCAGGAGACACAGGACATGGGACACCCAGGATCCCCATGTCCCATGTCCTGTGAGACCTCTGGTCTCAGACCAGCTGAAACAGCTCAGGTGATGGCAGAGAGAGAGAAGTACGGGAGAGAGGATCCACTATGTGCTCACACACTGACCCACCAGATCTTCTTTTCAACAGAAGACCAAGGTTTCTGTTTGTAGACTTTAACTGTAATTTTTTAAACCAGCGGACAGAATGGAATTAGGTCTCTGGTTCTACTTCCTTTCCTTTTTTAATAAACCAAAAGTCCCAGTCGATCCCCATGTACCAAGATTTCCACAGAGAAAAAAGACCCTCTATATGGCTGTGTAATATATAGATTTGTTGATATGTACATGTGTCTTGATGATTTCCTGTAGTCTCTTTTCTTCTTTCTGTGAATATGACCTCTTTCTCCTCTGCAGCTTGAACAGTAGAACTACTCAGCCGTTTCTAAATACTCCAACGTATGAAACACTCTGTTTATTGTGGTGACAGCTGCAAATGAACTTTATTTCCTCAATTGTACTGAACTTAAAATAATTGGAATATCGATATTCTCCTCCACCCTTTTTCCTTTCACATTCCCTCTCTTTTGTACTCTTTCAAGATGGTCAATTGTAGCCTACCAGCAGGAGTTTCATGGTTTATACTGAATGACGATTACCACTCCCTTTAAATGAACAGTAAACACTACGTCCCAGCTACCTACCTGCATCCTAAACAGCTCTGGCTGATTGTGGTCATTGTCTTCTCAGCAAAGCGATCAGGAATACTGTAAAACGAAAAGGAATACTGTACCTCTTTCAGCAATGACATGCCGTTTTGCTCTACTGTATTTTACTAACACCCCTTTCAGCACCATGGACACCACAGGGGTTGGTTCTAACCTTCCTAACCCACCACCCCCATCTCCCAACTGAAATAGGAGAAAGTTGACGAAATGTCTACCTGCTGGTTCTGCTTCTCTCCTTTCACCCTGACTATGTCCTGGTCCTGCAATATTAACTACATGTCCCTGTCCAACCTCTCACCCACCCACCCACGCTAGCCCCCRCACCCGGCCCTATTTAGAGGCCTAGGAACCCAAAGCATCCCATTACATACCTGTACATGTCCCACTTCTCTTACATTACACTGTAGGAGAATGATTGACACTATTTTGGAGCAAACTCAGCCAACTAGCGATTGCCTTAAATGCGCTTTCCCCATCAATTTGTAAGTTATTTTTAATGATTATGTTTTTGATCAGTTAGTATGATTATGTAATGTTGTACATTTCTGTTCACAGAGGACATTGATTTGTAAATCTTTACCCTCCTGTCTTCCAATGAGAATTTAACCCCCTCCTCTTCTTTCAAGTATATTAAACAAACAAAAAGGGATAATGATGAAAATAAAAGTTCATGGCTTGCAGTTTTAAGTGTCTGTATTTTTGTGACATCTTATTTCCAAATCTCATTTGTGGTTGTGACTGACTTTTCCAGAACCTGTTGTTACAGCGTGTCTCAGTTGCTCCAGAACCTGTTGTTACAGCGTGTCTCAGTTGCTCCAGAACCTGTTGTTACAGGTGTCTCAGTATGCTCCAGAACTGTTGTAAAGCGGCGTGTCTCGGTGCTCAGAATTTCCAGCGTTTCAGTGCTAGAACCTGTTTACAAGCAGTGGTCTCAGTTGCTTCTCTAGAACTGTGTACAGTCGTCTCTAGTTGCTTCAGCAACTTGTTACAGCGTGTCTCAGTTGCTGCAGAACCTGTTGTTACACGAGCGTGTCTCAGTTGCTCCAGAACTGTTGTTAACGGCGTGTCTCAGTTGCTCCAGAAACCTGTCTACAGCGTGTCTCAGTTTTGCTCCAGAACCTGTTTTACAAGCGTGTCTCGTTTGCTCCAGAACCTTGTTACAGCGTGTCTCAGTGCTCCAGAACCTGTTTACAAGCGGTGTCTCAGTTGCGTCCAGAACTGTTCAGCGTTCTCTCCAAGTTGCTCCAGCAAACTGTTACACGCGTGTTCTACATGTTCTCCAGAACCTGTTACACAGCTAGTTCTCAGTTGTCTCTGCCAGAACTGTTGTTCACAGGGTGTCTCAGTTGCTCCAGAACCTAGTTGTTACATGCGTGTTCTCAGTTGCTCCGAACCTGTTTTAGGCGTGTCTCAGTTGCTCCAGAACCGTGTTCACGCGTGGTTTCAGTTTGCTCCGAACCTTGTTACAGCGTGTTCAGTGTGCTTCCAGACACTGTTACAGCGTGTTTCAAGTTGCCAGAACCTGTTGTTACAGATCTCAGTGCTTCCAATTTTCGTGTCCGTTGCGCAAACCTGTTGTTACAGCGTGTTCAGTGTGCGTGCCAGAACCTTGTGGTGTTCAGTTTAGAACGTGCAGTGTCTCAGTTTGCTCCAGAACTGTTGCGTGTCACAAGTTGACAGACCTGTAGCGGTGCGTGCGCGATATTTGTACGCTGCTAGTGTCAGAACTATGTGGTGTTATGCCGACTGTGTACGGGTTCTCAGTTGCTCGCAGAACACTGTTGCAGCGTGGATTTCAGTTTGTACAGGAATGTGTCGAGGGATGTCTCAGGTGATGGCCGCAGAACGTATTGTTACAGCGTGTCGTCAGTGTGCTCGCCAGAACTGTTAACAGCGTGTCTGCAGTGATGCTCCAGAACTATTGTTACAGGCTGTGCTCCGCGTTAAGCGTGAGTTCTCAGACTATTGTTAGCGTTCCAGAACCATGTTAAAGGTGTGTTGCTAAACTGTTTTGTTACGTACTAGTTGACCTGTTACAGAAGTAAAAGGCAGCGGTGTCTCAGTTGCTCTCAGAACCTGTACCGCGTGTCTCAGTTTTGCGCAAACATCTGTTACAGGACGGTGTCTCAGTTGCTCTCATGAAACCATGTTACAGCGTGATTTCGTGCCTCCAAACTGTACTCAAGCTGCTCAGCCAGAAACCTATTGTTACAGCGTGTCCATGTTGCTCCCAGAATCTGTTACAGCGGGTCTCAGTTGCTTTCAGCAACCTGTTTAAGTTACAGGCGTAGCTCAGTTGCGCTCAGAACTGTATACAGCGTGTCTAGTGCTCCAGAACGTTACAGCTAGTTCAGTTTGTCAGAACTGTTACGCGTGTGCTTCAAGTTGCCCAGGCCTAGTTGATTACAGCGTGTCTCAGTTGCCTCCAGAACCTGTTTTACAGCGTGTCTCAGTTGCTCAGAACCTTTGTTACAGCGTCTCAGTTGCTCCAGAACCTGTTGACAGCGGTCTCAGTGCTCCAGAACCTGTGTTACAGCGGTGTCTCAGTTGCTCCAGAACCTGTTACAGCGGGTCTCAGTTGCTCCAGAACCTGTTGTTACAGACGTGTCTCAGTTGCTCCAGAACCTGTTACAGCGTGTCTCAGTTGCTCCAGAACCTGTTAAGCGTGTTTCAGTTGGCTCCAGAACCTGTTACAGGCGTGTCTCAGTTGCTCCAGAACTGTTGTTACAGCGTGTCTCAGTTGCTCCAGAACCTGTTACAGCGTGTCTCGTTGCTCCAGAACCTGTTACAGCGTGTCTCAGTTGCTCCAGAACCTGTTACAGAGCGTGTCTCAGTTGCCTCGAACCTGTTTGTTACAGCGTGTTCTCAGTTGCTCCAGAACCTGTTACAGCGTGTCTCAGTTGCTCCAGAACCTGTTACAGGGCGTGTCTCAGTTGCTCCAGAACCTGTTGTTACAGCGTGTCTCAGTTGCTCCAGAAGTGTTACAGGGTGTCTCAGTTGCTCCAGAAACTGTTGTACAGCGGTCTCAGTTGCTCAGAACCTGTGTTACAGCGTGTCTCAGTTGCTCCAGAACCTGTTGTTACAGGTGTCTCAGTTGCTCCAGAACCTGTTTCGTGAAGGCGTGTCTCAGTTGCTCCAAAACTGTTACATGAAAGCGTGTCTTCAGTTGCTCCAGAACCTGTTACATTAGCGTGTCTCAGTTGCTCCAGAACCTGTTGTTACAGGTGTCTCAGTCTGCTCAGCAACCTGTTACACGTGTCTCGTTGCTCCAGAACCTGTTGTTACAGGTGTCTCAGTTGCTCCAGAAACCTGTTGTACGAGTGGTCTCAGTTGCTCAGAACTGTTGTTACAGGTGTCTCAGTTGCTCCAGAACTGTTACAGCGTGTCTCAGTTGCTCCAGACACCTTGTTCAAGCGTGTCTCAGTGCTCCAGAACCTAGTTCTACAGCGTGTCTCAGTTGCTCCAGAACCTGTTACAGCGTGTCTCAGTTGCTCCAGAACCTGTTGTTACAGCGTGTCTCAGTGCCAGAACTGTTACAGCGTGTCTACAGTTGCGCCAGAACTGTTGTTACAGCGTGTCTCAGTTGCTCCAGAACCTGTTCACGGCGTGTCTCAGTTGCGCCAGAAACTGTTTTACAGCGTGTCTCAGTTGCGCCAGAACCTGTTGTTACAGCGTGTTCATTGCTCCAGCTCCATTATGGAACTAATCGGAATCACACTCTGCTGACTGAGCCTGGGGGGAAGGGAAATAGGGTCTGGTCATGGTTGTTAAGGGATATTACTGTGTGAGGGGGGAAGGAAATAGGGTCTGGTCATGGTTGTTAAGGGATATTCTGTGAGGGGGGGAAGGGAAATAGGGTCTGGTCATGGTGTTAGAGGGATATTAGTGAGGGGGGGAGAAATAGTCTGTCATGGTTTAAGATATTACTGATGGGGGGAAGGGAAATAGGGTCTGGTCATGGTTGTTAAGGGATATTACTGTGAGGGGGGAAGGGGAAATAGGGTCTGGTCATGGTTGTTAAGGGGATACTACTGTGTGGGTGGGGAAGGGAATAGGGTTGGTCATGGTTGTTAAGGATATTACTGTGAGGGGGAAGGGAAATAGGGTCTGGTCATGGTTGTTAAGGGATATTACTGTGGTAGGGTGGGAAGGGAATAGGGTCTGGTCATTGGTTGTTAAGGATATTACTGTGTGAGGTGGGGAAGGGAAATAGGGTCTGGTCATGGTTGTTAAAGGATATTACTGGTGAGGTGGGGAAGGGAAATAGGGTCTGGTCATGGTTGTTAAGGGATACTACTGTGTGAGGTGGGGAAGGGAAATAGGGTCTGGTCATGGTTGTTAAGGGATACTACTGTGTGAGGTGGGGAAGGGAAATAGGGTCTGGTCATGGTTGTTAAGGGATATACTGTGTGAGGTGGGGAAGGGAAATAGGGTCTGGTCATGGTTGTTAAGGGATATTACTGTGTGAGGGGGGAAGGGAAATAGGGTCTGGTCATGGTTGTTAAGGGATATTACTGTGAGGGGGGAAGGGAAATAGGGTTGGTCATGGTTTTTAAGGATATTACTGTGTGAGGTGGGGAAGGGAAATAGGGTCTGGTCATGGTTGTTAAGGGATATTACTGTGTGAGGTGGGGAAGGGAAATAGGGTCTGGTCATGGTTTTAAGGATATTACTGTGAGGTGGGGAAGGGAAATAGGGTCTGGTCATGGTTGTTAAAGGATATTACTGTGAGGTGGGGAAGGGAAATAGGGTCTGGTCATGGTTGTTAAGGATATTACTGTGAGGTGGGGAAGGGAAATAGGGTCTGGTATGGTTTGTTAAGGGATATTACTGTGAGGTGGGGAAGGAAATAGGTCTGGTCATGGTTGTTAAGGATATTACTGTGTGGGTGGGGAAGGGAAATAGGGTCTGGTCATGGTTTTTAAAGGATATTACTGGTGAGGTGGGAAGGGAAATAGGGTCTGGTCATGGTTGTTAGGGATATTACTGTGTGAGGTGGGGAAGGGAAATAGGGTCTGGTCATGGTTGTTAAGGGATATTACTGTGTGAGGTGGGGAAGGGAAATAGGGTCTGGTCATGGTTGTTAAGGGATATTACTGTGTGAGGTGGGGAAGGGAAATAGGGTCTGGTCATGGTTGTTAAGGGATATTACTGTGTGAGGTGGGGAAGGGAAATAGGGTCTGGTCATGGTTGTTAAGGATATTCTGTGTGAGGTGGGAAGGGAAATAGGGTCTGGTCATGGTTGTTAAGGGATATACGTGTGTGAAGGTGGGGAAGGGAAATAGGGTCTGGTCATGGTTGTTAAGGGATATTACTGGTGTGAAAGGGGGAAGGGAAATAGGGTCTGGTCATGGTTGTTAAGGGATATTACTGTGTGTGATGTGCGCTGCATATGTTCTACTTGGCCATCAATTGGAAACGATATCCAAAACAGTTCTCATACTGTAGCCATTACCTACAGATGTAAGATCTTAATTTGATCACTCTTTTGTTGCTGAGAATTTTCCTGCCCAGCAGGAAATGCAAACTTGTAGTGTATTTGAGTTTTAAAAMGGCTTCGAAAGTTTGTAATTTCCACTTTCAAAATTCAGACAGTTTTGCCAATGAAAAATGTATCTACCCTCATAAACATGTCCATTAATTATAATACACATAATAATTCACATTTCCTGTTGCTGCAGGATTATTGTCCTGCTGTAACAAACTGGCTCAAATTAAGATGCTACATCTGTACCAGCAAGTTAGGGACATGAATTATGTTCTTTTTTGCTGTACATTACCTATCATACACTGGTTTGAATGATGTTCTTTTTCTATTCTGACCATTTTCTTTGTCCAATAGGTAATCCATTGACATAATACTGTATGTTTGTGTTATGGAACCCAGTTGACCTGGTCGCTGAAAGCTCCTCTACATTTTGGGAATCATACAGTAAGTGCTTTTTGGCATTTCACCCAGGCAGAGCTAAAGGTCCCTGTTCTCTGACTAATAGAAAAAGGAGATGTTTCAGAACAAAGTCAATCCAGGCTAAGAGTCTGTCTTTTCACTTATCCTCTCTGTCCCAAGCTCTGTCAGAATAGAATKGACCCATTGAGAACTCTGGGACACCTCTGCCAGTGGGTATCTGCCATGAGTAGGCCTTCATCTCTCAATCCATCCACCTTTCACCATGTACTCTAAATGACAGAAAGGTCATTCCCAAGGAGACAGAGCTAGTACAGTTAAACAATCTGTTTTTCTAAAATGCCTGTCTACAAATGTACTTTATTTGAGAGACAAAATGAAGAGACAGTAGAGAAAATAGCATGGCTTAATTCTGCACAGTTGTTGTCTAGTCAAAACAACATCTTAGGTGACATACTGCTGTGTGTAAACACATTTTTGTCAGCTGCTTACTTGGGAAAATATAACTTTTTCAATCAGCACTCGTACTCTGACACATATGGCCTCTGAGCTACAGCTCATGCTAGGAATCAACAAGGATGTGTTTCATAGAAAGGCCATCTCCAGACCAAACTGTACTCCTGGTTTTCCACCAGAACAGTGACAGCGTCTGGGAGTCTCTTACAGTATGTCATTACCATTACTAACTGGATTTCTGTCCCAGCAGCTCGGCAGGCTCTCCCATTACAAATGGATGCAGCTGGGCAGCTGGCCTGATCTAACTGCAGCATCACTATAAATCAATGGCCTGTATTTGTTGTTCTCCACCCAGGTTATAATGGTGTGTCAGCACATCCATCAGTCGTCCCCACCCCAACCAATCCACCAGGTGAGGGAGGAGCTGTGGCTTAGATAAGATGGAAGAAGCTGATGGATAGACACTTTGATAAACTCCTGTAAAGTGGGGGCCCTATTTTAATGGATTTGTTTGAGAAAAATAATCAACCATTTTATCCTGCAGGAATGATAATTTGTTACTTATATGTTTTCTAAGTGTGACGGTTTCTGAGACCTTATGTGCCAAGAGGCATGAAGAGGATAGGCTGTGTATTGTGTCTAGGCATTATCAGGGATCGTTGTACCATGCTTGACTGAGACATGAGATCTGTTGTCTTTTTAGGGGCATTCATTTCAAAGCCCTCCATCGTTTTTTTTTTATAGTATGATGTCTGATAATCCTCCCTGTGCTCACATGTGGGTCAGTGTTCATGCTTAAAAACAAAATGAAGTATAGAATAGCATCCTGTATGCATAATCACCGTGTCCTTGAATCCAAACGGAATTCTGTGTGTCACAAGGTTTTGTTGGCTTAAAAGTACAATATAAAAGGTCAGATACTATAACTCCCAGCGACAAAGAGGAATCTCATCATTCACCTGGGAAAATCTGAATAAATCAGAGGGGTGGTTGTTATTAGTCTTACACATATCTCCCGAGTGGCGCAGTTGTCTAAGGCACTGCATCTCAGTGCGAGAGGCATCACTACAGTCCCTGGTTTGAATCCAGGCTGCATCACATCCGGCCGTGATTGGGAGTTCGATAGGGCAGCGCACTATTGGTCCAGCGTCGTCAGGGTTTAGCCGGGGTAGGCCGTCATGGTAAATAAGAATTTGTTCTTAACTAATTTTCCAGGTTAAATGTTTTAAAAATTAAAAAATATCCATTGCAATGGGCCTTCAGCATCCTATATGCTTCAGGGTTATGTGTACTGCACATAATCAGAACCATTTTTTATAATTCATTCTGATGTGCCTGTAATGTCCAGTACCATTTATTTTGATGTGTTTGCACTGCAGCCATGAGATCACACTAACTATACTATAACTAACATCATACTATAACTCCCAGAAACAAAATGACCTAATAGCTTATACTTAGTGTAGCAGTCAGGCCCAGAAAGCAGCCTCTCAGGCAGTATGAGAAAGAAGAGTGCAATCAGAATAGGAGGATAATTGTATATTTGGCATCTCTATAAGTTTCATTCCTTAATCACATGCATGTGAGAGAAATACACTACTATTCTTACACGTCGATGTGCTAAATGTCATCTTTTAGCTAGACTTACTGTGACAGCCAGCGGATTTTGTCATTTTCCTTGAAGAATGTTTGAAAATAGACTTCCAAYAATTGTGGGCAAATTTGCAACTGAGCTGGGGAACATTTGCAAGTTRAATAAGAAGAAACATGTGGCATTCAGTTGAAAGGATGGAAATGATCCAAGGCTGTGAAGCATTTCATCTGTTGTCTTGTGTTGTTTAGCATTCTCATGTCATGAATGTGATTGGATGTCGGTGGTTACATTGCTTGCTGCTCGGTAGTCAGATAACTTGATATGCCATGGGAACCACTCAACTGGGCTTCATTCAGTGGATCATCTTTTGATCCTAAAATCCAAGTGTGTTTACGCTGTAACTATTAGGACATGAGAGAGTGGTCCGTCCCTTGAAGAGCAGCCAAGCCTTATTCGTTTGAATGCTTAGTGTCAGATAATAAGCCTGATGAGGCTGGACATTAAACCAAGTTTATTTCTAAGTAGGTCAATTCCAATTGACGGCACCCAAACAGACTTTATGAGAAGGAGCTGTTTGTTTGTTAAAGGCACAGTGCAATCAAAAAAAAAAGTGCCTGTTTTTTATATCATATTGTACAACAGCTGATGAAACTAGCACTGTAAAAAAAAAAAAGTGTATTTTTATCAGTGTTATTTCCTGATAGTTGCTGGATGTAAATACTATCTACACAGGACCTTCTAATCAGCAGGTTTGCATGGACGGAAGTTTCGCCTTTCCATGGTCACATCACCATGCGGTAAATTGGTTAATAGACCAATAACAAAGAGAGTTCTAAACCTCTCTGCCAATAACAGCTAGTTTTCAGTTTTCCCCTCCCATTCAGACCACTCCCAGACAGTTCTAGCAAAATTCTTGAGAAGTATCCAGCTGCAGATTATGCTCGCTGAAGCCGCCTGGTCTGCGAATCACAAAGCGCATGCATCGCAGATGGTATTTTTGTGTCTCAGTTGGTATGTTCTGAACTTGCGATGTGTTCCAGGGCGTCAGTGTGCAACGCACATACAGTTGAAGTCGGAAGTTGACATACACTTAGGTTGGAGTCATTAAAACTCGTTTTTCAACCACTCTACAAATTTCTTGTTAACAAACTATAGTTTTGCAAGTCGGTTAGGACATCTACTTTGTGCATGACACAAGTCATTTTTCCAAAAATTGTTTACAGACAGATTATTTCACGGTATCACAATTCCAGTGGGTCAGAAGTTTACATACACTAAGTTGACTGTGGCCTTTAAACAGCTTGGAAAATCCAGAAAATTATGTCATGGCTTTAGAAGCTTCTGATAGGCTAATTGACATCATTTGAGTCAATTGGAGGTGTACCTGTGGATGTATTTCACTGCCTACCTTCAAACTAGTGCCTCTTTGCTTGACATCATGGGAAATCAAAAGAAATCAGCCAAGACCTCAGGAAAAAAATGGTAGACTTCCACAAGTCTGGTTCATCATTGGGAGCAATTTCTAAACGCCTGAAGTACCACGTTCATCTGTACAACAATAGTACGCAAGTATTAACACCATGGGACCACGCAGCCGTCATACCGTTCAGGAAGGAGACGAGTTCTGTCTCCTAGAGATGAAGGCACTTTGGTGCGAAAAGTGCAAATATATCCCAGAACAACAGCAAAGGACTTGTGAAGATGCTGGAGGAAAACAGGTAACAAAAAGTATGTATTCCACAGTAAAACCAGTTCTTATATCACATAACCTGAAAGGCCAGTCAGCAAGGAAGAAGCCACTGCTCCAAAACCACAATAAAAAGCCAGACTATGGTTTGGCAACTGCACATGGGACAAAGATCAATACTTTTTGGAGAAAATGTCCTCTGTGTCGGATGAAACAAAAATAGAACTGTTTGGCCATAATGACCACTCGTTATGCTTGGAGGAAAAGGGGAGGGCTTGCAAGCCGAAGAACACCATCTCAACCGTGAAGCAAGGGGGTGGCAGCATCAGGTTGTGGGGGTGCTTTGCTGCGGAGGGACTGGTGCACTTCGCAAAATAGATGGCATCTGAAGGGAACAATTATGTGGATATATTGAAGCAACATCTCAAGACATCAGTCAGGAAGTTAAAGCTTGGTCGCAAATGGGTCTTCCAAATGGACAATGGACCACAAGCATACTTCCAAAGTTGTGGCAAAATGGCTTAAGGACAAAGTCAAGGTATTGGAGTGGCCAACACAAAGCCCTGACTCAATCCTATAGAAAATGTGTGGGCAAAACTGAAAAGCGTGTGCGAGCAAGGAGGCCTAAAACCTGACTCAATTACACGCAGCTCTGTCAGGAGGAATTGGCCAAAATTTATCCAACTTATTATGGGAAGCTTTGTGGAAGGCTACCCGAAACGTTTGACCCAAGTTAAACAATTAAAGGCAATGCTACCAAATACTAATTGAGTGTATGTAAACTTCTGGCCCACTGGGAATGTGATGAAAGAAATAAAAGCTGAAATAAATCATTCTCTCTACTATTATTCTGACATTTGACATTCTTAAAATAAAGTGGTGATCCTAACTGACCTAAGACAGGGATTTGTCACTCTGAGTTAAATGTCAGGAATTGTGAAAAACGTGAGTTTAAATGTATTTGCTAAGGTGTATGGTAAACGTTGGGTGTAGTTAGTAACAATGACGAACACAATTCCAGTCAAAACAGAAGATTTGTAAGAAATACTGTAGCCTATCCGTTATATTCTCAACCAAATGTAACGAGTGCAATGAGAGTTGGGAAGCACAGTACAGGGAGTGAGTGTTTAATGAATAAACAAACAAACACGAAGACAAAAAAACAGAGGCCAAATGCGACAAAAAAGGTGAAAAAAAAAAACACAAAAAGATCCCCCAAGAACGACTCCTGTTTGAGGAGAAGAACCAAGGTATCACGCCTTGGCCCCATAGATGAGGCTTTTTTCTCTATTTTGGTTAGGCCAGGGTGGTGACTAGGGTGGGATTCTAGTTTCTTTATTTTCTATGTTTGTGTGGTTCCCAATCAGAGGCAGGCTGTCTATCTTTGTCTCTGATTGGGGATCATATATAAATTGTCCTTTTCCGTTGTGTTTTGTGGATAGTTATTTTCTGTTTAGTGTCTGCACCTGATAGAACTGTTTCGGTTTTTCACTTTGTTATTTTGTTCGAGTGTTTTTTGAGAAATAAAATATCATGAACACCGCTGCGCTTTGGTCCATGCCTTCCGACGAGACGTTACACAAGGTGAGTGACAGATATAGGTGTGGTGTGCTTGACGATGGTGACAGGTGTGCGGGATAATCAGCAGCCTGATGACCGAGAGGCCCTCCCCGACGTGCGGCTCCCGCCGCAAGACGCTGACAAAGGGGACGAACCCGGGGATCAGGAGCGGACCGGTCACCCCTGCTGAAGCGCGAGAACCTGTCACACCGACTGAGGCTCAGGAACCTGCGAGCCGGCAGGTGCGCGAGAACCTGTCGAGTCGGCTGGGGCTCGGGAACCTGACAGACCGGCTGAGGCAGGGGAGCCTGGCRATCCGGCTGAGGCAGGGSAGCCTGGCGATCCGGCTGAGGCATGAGAACCTGACGAGCAGGTGGAAGCAGGGGAGCCTGGCAATCCGGCATGAAAGTCAGATGAGCCAGCTGAGGCAGGGGAGCCTGGCGATCCGGCTGAGGCATGAGGCCCTGTAGTGGCTCCCAGACCCGACGTCATTTACACTGAGACACACAAAAAACCACTCCTTGATGCTTCCCTTAGGAGAGGTGTTATTCTGTAACGAGTGCGGTGAGAGTCGGGAAGCAGGTTCAGGGAGTGAGTGTTTTAATGAATACACCAAACAATAAACACGAAACACAAACAACGCACCGACAGGAAACAGAGTCAATAACACCTGAGGAAAAACCGAAGGGGAGTGACAGATATAGAGAAGATAATCAAGGAGGTGATGGAGTCCAGGTGAGTGTAATGAGGCGCAGGTGCACGAGACGATGGTGACAGATGTGCGGGATAATCAGCAGCCTGATGACCTAGAGGCCGGAGAGGGAGTATACGTGACACCAAAGCAATGCCATTTGTTACCACTAGCATGTACCCCAGTGGTTTTCAAAATGTTTGATTCGTAACCCCCAAAAAGGAGTGGTACAAAACTTGTGACCCCCGTGCACGCAGATGGACGTGTGCACGCACAATCGCTGCGCAAATCATTACAGCTATGATATATTTGGAAAACGCAAGATAGGCTACATAAATAAACTGCGTTTTACACCTGCATTTGGAGCTGAAGTCATGTTAGTAGCCAATATCAACTAGGGATATATAATCTCACTTCTCTGGAGCCCAAAGCAGAATCATACGGCCTACCTGTTGCAGAGGTTGCCGGATCGGTTGGAAAGCATGATCTGTCTGCACCATGTCATCACTCTGGAGGGCAGCCTGCCTGGAAAGCAACTGATCGTCTCGCACCATTCATCCACTCTGGAGGGCAGCACACACCTGCCTGAAGCATTCTTCGCACCCATGTAACATACACCTGGAGGCAGCGCCCCGCCTGGAAAGATGACTGTCTCACCCATCATCACTCTGGAGGCAGCCGCCTGAAGCATTTCTTTCTCAACCAGTCATCACTCTGGAGGCAGCCACCTGACCTGGAAAATTCCATGATCTGTCTCCACCAACGTCATCCACTCTGGCAGGGGCAGCCGCCTGCAAATCATGTCTGTCGTGCACCATGTCAATCCCTTCTGCGAGGGCAGCCTGCCTGCCAGATGCTAAGTTGCCAGCCGAGTCAGCCCTTTTTCCTCATTAAAATTTGTAAAAATTTGCCAGAATAGTACATCTTCACCCACTAATACTGAATTGGGCGATGTACAGGCCTGCTATCTTGACACATACTGGTATACACCTCAGCAATCCAAACTAGGCCTATCTAAATATGAAAATGATAATCAAATGACCCAGCGTTACCTCGTTCTGTTGCACGATAAGCTCAGTAGCTTGATTGACTCCATCGCAGTTGGCAGGCTGTGGCCTGGCCTGGCCTTCATGAGGTACTACACAGTCCCGCCCGAATTAATCCACCTCTTATTACCATCATATGATGCCACGGCTCAAGACACATACATTTAGACAGAAACGCAGTTATACACCAGCGCTTGTCACCTTGAAATTGACAAATTGACATTTTTGGGTAAACAGTGTTTACCCAAAAACATGACACAATCAATGAGCTTTTCAATATTCCTTCACCTTTTCATGTAGCACTCCGTTCCCTGTGCGCTTGTTTTGAGCTGTTAGATCCACTCCGTGTCCCCAAAAGTTTTCAAAAAGCACAATTGCTGTAAGTGCCCAGCCGTACTTTGAGTCTCGTTGCTGCCTTGGTTAGACAACTCAAGTTTGCAAAGCCAGTGTGGCTCCAAACACCAAATCGATCACTTGCAAATAATAGGCATTCCAGCAGTACAGTTTGCAGTGCTTCTCGGAGCCGTAGTACCATTGACAGCCTCGTAGTTGAAACTTTGAAAGTGGCTTTCCCGCCTGTGACAGGCTTTGTGGCGTCGGGCGACCTCTCCTTACAATGTCTAACTTTCTTTGAAAATTCGTCTTGAGAATGGCGTTATAATTATATCCTCGACCAAATCGATATCCTCCTCCTTCCGCCATTGTGGGTTGAAAAAACAGCTTAGTACGCGTGATTAATTCGTTATTCAAATTCAGTTCCTAGATCTGCATAGACCTGCCCATAGGACCTGCCTCTCAATATTGGTAATCCAATCAAAAGACGTGCACGCACTACGCCTGCTAAGCTGGTCCTTGTAACACTGGAGCCAGCTAGCAGGCGTACAATAGCCAACTCTAAAGCTGATTGGTTGACACTAAATTTTCATTTCCATTCCCTATAAGCTACAAGCGCCCGCACTGTTGATTCTGAAGGCCTGAGGGCAGATTTTAGACCCCTGGCAACACATGATGGCTGAATATGATTGGATAAAAGATCTAACATAAAGACCAGCCCTCCAAATCTCAACCTGGGGCTGGAAGCAGTGCAACCAAGAGGAAAGCTATGAAATGAAGAGTATAACTCTTACTCTGGGGAATAATTTAATACATATTTGTGGGAAAATATATTTAAAAAAATATATATTTATTCTGATGATGTTTAGGCCAGCAGAGAAGGCTTTGCAGGCCCTGACGGCCCACCACTGGATTGCGGTAATACTTACATGTGTAATTACACTGTAACAAGTATATTAATTAACTGTAATAACTCATAGTTACAGTGTAATAACATGTAACTGGTAGCAATTGCAGTCTGTAATTACAGAAGTGTAACAACGAATGCTTGTTACTATGCTTGTTACAAATGGGCAGGTTTCCACAAAATTCACCAACTTATTTTTTTGTTACTTCTCCGCTGCATCTCCTTCATTAACTGTGACAAGGTTGGGTTGTGGATGTGCTGGGTGTCTGAGAGATTAYAGCCTATGCTGAATAGGCTCGAATTACTTAACCATGAATGTGCACTGTTCAAAATATATCTCCTACCAATGTTGTTGCTAGCACTTGCCCCCAAAATAAAGCATACCATCTGGGTTAACTTGGTTGAGTTTACAAAAACAGGTCTAATAGAAGTGTCATCCMAGATGAGGAATAAGCCACTATTTCAAAGCATAGTACATGTATTGTTTCCCTAAGTACTCATTACATTTCGAATGCTTAGCAGGACAGGAAAATGGTCCAATTCACACACTTATCAAGAGAACATCCCTGGTCATCCCAACTGCCTCTTGTCTGGCGGACACACTAAGCACAAATGCTTTGTTTGTAAATGATGTCTGAGTGTGCCCCAGGTTATCTATAATATTATTCATATTTTTGATTTGTGCTGTCTAGTTTGCTTAATATAAGGAATGTGAAATGATTTATACTTTTTATACTTAATATAACCAAGTACTTTCAGACTTTTACTCAAGGAGTATTTTACTGGGTGACTTACACTTTTACTTTAGTCATTTTCTATTAAGGTATCTTTACTTTTACTCAAATATGACAATTGGGTACTTTTTTCACCACTGGCTATCGKTACACTATAATTACAAGTAAGTGCCCCTCAAGATAAACGTCACTCTAACTAGCCAAATCCTGTGTAACACCTACAGTACATTGTACTTATGCAGATATTTCATGTACTCTGTGGTGTACTAGTGTGTTTATTCTCCCACTTGGATTTCACTTCCACATGGTTTAAAATGAGGGCCAGGTTGTCAGGATGGGTAATGTACTGTATGAGCACACATTAGTTACAAGTAAGTACCCCTCAAGATACACTTCATTTTAGTGCACATTCATGGTTAAGTAATAAGAACCTATTGAGCATAGACTATAATCTCTCAKACACCCAGMACATCCACAAGGGATCAAAACCTTTGTCACAGTTGTTAATGTATCGGATGCAGCTGAGAAGAAGCGAAACACTAAGTTGGTGAATTTAGTGGAAAACTGCCCATTTGTAACAAGCATGGTAACARGTATTTGTTGTTACACTTCTGTAATTACAGACCGCAAATACTACCAGGTACATGTTGTTATTACATTGTAGCTATGAGTCATTACAGTTAAATACGATACTTGTTACAGTGTAATTACAAAGTGTTAAAAGTGTTACCTAGATTGCTAAACTGTATTTTATATGGATAATATAAATGTAGGCCTACTATTTTTTGCCAGGCAAAATTGGAGGAAAATAGTTATTTCGGGTCACAAATCTGGATATGTGTGCCCTCCATTTGTTCGCCAATGATCAAGACACGCAACTTTTTTGGTTCTGAAGTATAGATGAGAATTTAATGACGATTTGCGGGTAGTGGGTACAGAGCAACGTCCAAAAATGTACATTAAAAAAAAGATACATTTTTGAGGAAATTATACCTCCACCGACTGGAAGGGCAAAGGTACACTGTACACTGCACAGGTAGAACACTATTTGTGCATGTGTCTGTCTACCGGCTAGCTAGTAGCGCTAGCTAGCTTGCTAGAAAAGATACTGATAACTAACCTCTTTTGTCTGTGCCGCTAGCTAGTAGCTTCRAATTCTAAATGTCATTTTACCACACGTGCTGTTTGTGGCAGTAATGCACCATCCTCTCTGACACCTTTCCACATCCTGACATCCTGTCTCATCTGATATGTCTCACAGCGTCTGTGGTGTGAGAATGTATCTGCTAGAGGCAGACCCTATTGAAATTCTTGACCCTATTGACCCTTTTTTTCAATTTTTGCCTAAAATGACTTAACCAAAACTTACTGCCTGTAGCTCACGACCTGAAGCAAGGATATGCATATTCTTGATACCATTTGAAAGGAAACACTTTGAAGTTTGTGGAAATGTGAAATTAATGTAGGAGAATATAACACATTAGATCTGGTAAAAGATAATAAAAAAATGTAAATAAAAAAACGTTCCTTTTTTTTCTTCTTTTTTAAAAATGTTTTCATCATCTTTGAAGTGCAAGAGAAAGGCCAAAATGTATTATTCCAGTTTAGGCGCATGGTATTCTTTCACTGTAATAGCTACTGTAAATTGGACAGTGCRGTTAGATTAACAAGAATTTAAGCTTTCTGCCCATATCAGAYATGTCTATGTCCTGGGAAATGTTCTTCTTACTTACAACCTCATGCTAATCACATTAGCGCACCTTAGCTCAACTGTCACGTGGGGGGTCAGCAATCCCGTAGAGGTTACTAAAAAGCTATGTTTTCCCATTATAATGGAAATCTATTACAGTAAGGTATTTAATTGTTACCCAAGAATAAATGTAATATTCATATAAAAACGGCTGCATTGGGCCTTTAAAACATTTGCATGGTTGTGTTTTTCCATCTCCTTAGCCAGTCGAATGAGGTTTCATCCTTCAGTTGCTGACTGTGCTTGTCTCTAGCACTTTTAGACATGCTAGAATCTTTCTTCCTGCTGACTGGACCCGTCTGTCTAATTTCTACTAATCAAGCCAGTGTCAGAGAACAGTGATGCTGTCGTCTGCAGGCTCAGACACGTGCTTAAAGATATAGCTTTTCTGGGTGATGCGAGGGAAATTGTGTGTTTGAAGTTTGAACTGCTATTACCACTGTCCAGTAGATATGATAGACGAGCAGTGGCGATTTTAGCATGTAAATCTTGGTTGGGCAAAAATTTAAAAAAATGTGGGATGCATGCCAGCAAAGCCACTACACAACACAACACTAAACAATACATTAATTGCACTATAACGGTGACAAACGGTGACCACAAACTGTTAGGGCCTACATAAAGCTGTCCCAACAGCAGAGTCCCAACAGCAGTCCCAACACCTTACCACTGCTACACCTGCCTATCAGCGGAGCCTTGTCTGGCAGMGAAACAGTTCATTCAGCCTCATTTACTGCCTTTTAAAAAAACATAGCTGATATGGCTGACTTGCTTAAACAAATGTGGTTTCTACTGAMAATTGAGATGTACTAACTATGGCATAAGGGAACAACAAGTGGATAAGAGGCAATCCGTAATTTCAATTAAGATCATTAATGAGCGAGCTAAGACAGACATAGTCAATATAACTATTTGYTCAGCACTTTTGAAATATACAGCCACAGAATTCARAACATGGGCCGTTTTACAGTGTTCTCCATGTACAGAACCAAGTCAGAACCATAGAATAAATAAAGGGGGCATATAAGCAGATAATGAAAGCTCTTACAATACTCGATGATTACATTTCTCAAAAACAGGTTATAGGCTACATGTGCACCACCAGGTTAGAACAGTAGGCTAGGTGAAAATAGACCAAATTATTAATGTGAGGCACATGGGCTATTAACAGCTTACTACACAACATACACTTAGTATTACTTTCTTAGCTATAGTATACATATCTCCTTGGCATATTACATAATTTATGCAGCAGCATACAAGACATTTTTGGACTCATCTTGTTCTGCTGTGCTCATTTGAACAGGAAGGTGGTGAGGCGGGCCTTCGTGGGCAAATTTTGTCATCAAACTTTGTCATCAAAGTCTGGCATTCTCTGGATTTATGGTGCTTTCAAGACAACTGGGAACTCTGAAAAAATAATTCTGATAAAAGGTTGAATCATGATGACGTCAGTGATCTTCAGGTCGTAGCTCTAGAAAGAGGCCAGAGTTCCTGATTTACAATTCCGAGTTGGATGAAAGTTCAAAACGTATTATCCCAGTCGTAACTCATTTTCCCAAGTTCCCAGTTGTCTTGAACTCACTAAAGTCAGATTTTGCAGTTCCAAGTTAACAGTTGTTTTGAGCACGCAAAAATCTTGCTTCATTGACAGAATGGACAATGTTGAATGTTTTCATTTTAAACTAGGAAAAGAGACCCTTAATCTAAGACTTGGGACCACCCAGCCACTCCATTGAATAGCAGGCTAATGATTGTTTTGCAATGCTTGCAGTTAGCCACTGAGTCCTTCCAAACCACTCATTGTTGAATTTGCGATTTCCAACTTGTTGTGTAATGTTTATGTCCAATGGCCGATGAGCACCGATACGATTTATCTATAATTTCTCTTCATATGACAACGATTAAAAAGGATTTGCCAGTAGATTGTCGACTTGATTCATGATGATGACTGCTAGCTAAGATTTTGAAAGTATGATGTTGACATGATCAGTCCAATCAAAGCTACTGTAGATTTAACGTGATTTTACTTCATTTATCTGTGGCCAATGACGAGCCTTCTTGGATGGGCACTTCTAATGTAACTCTATGGCAGCACCCAAGGGGCTTAAATTTTCCAGCTCTACTCTTAGACTGGGCGGTGACATAGTGTTTCCATGAATGACAGAACACTGAGCCAACACTGAGCCAGCTCTGTATTTTCTGTTGGCTTGCCCCACCACCACAGAAAGTGCTGAGCTAGGCTGAAACACCCTGCATTTTGGCGCTGCCTTACTCAAGAAAACAAAAAAGAGACCATGTTTGTATGCAGCTTTATTAACTCAATGATATATACTGTATATATTTTACATTGTTTGCAAACTGTTATGTGACATGTATTAATACCAAAATAACGTGCAAAACAGGCAACTCCCCCCTGCCCCCCCGAAAAAGAGAGTAATTAAAAAAAGTTTTCGCCCTGTCGACTAGGCAAACCACAGGTACTTTCATAACATGTGTGTCACTGAAGGACAGCGCCGAAGATGGCGTGCCGAAACACGTGCATAGAGAGCAACACCCTGAATAAGTTTACATGTATACATTTGTTTTATCTTAGGCTACTCCCTTACAAAACAATAATGTTTTAGGCCTATTCAGATGATATGACAGTTAGCCTCTAACACCATAATTTCAGGTGCAGTTTTTTAATCATTGAAACATTCAAGATGGTCGGTGCATTTGTGTTAAGCCATGTTTAACAATGACATTTCATGCTGTGTAATGATGAAACTCTGAAATGTGTGACTGAACAGCTAGATTGCGTAAAAAAGGCTTATGCTGCGTAGGTATCACTTTGTTGTTATCGGACCCAGGGCAGCACTGCCACCTCTGGTCTGGAAACTCTAGCTTACTTCCTCTGCTTTACACGGCGCAGCTACACACTAGAACAGTTGCAGGACTACTTTCGCCCTCTTTCCTCTCATTACTATCACTATGGCAGAGCGTAAACGGAATTGGAACAAGGAGGAGAACGATGATTTACCGGTGTATCTCGCCATTCCCGGAACGGCCGATCAGGTACCCCGGCAAAAATACGGAGGTATGTTCTGCAACGTCGAGGGAGCATACGAGAGCAAAACAATTGATTTTGATGCTCTGAGTGTCGGTCAGAGGGGGAACCGAACCCCTAGGACTGCTAAACGGGAGACCGCGCAGGAGGCGAGGAGCCCTATAAATCAGAGCTCTCCATGTAAAGAAAGTGTCACCTGGTACGACAAGAAATATTCTGGCATAGAGATAAAAACTACCAGAGGCAAGGAAGTCCTACAAAATCTAGGCGATGAGAAGGTAAATTCTCCTCTTGCGTGCATGCTACAGATGTCTGCAGTAATCAACTGCACCTCACAGTACCTGRCAGTTTTAATAATGGTGATCTGAATAGAATATTACCACAAAACATGCACAGTTGGCACTCAGAAAGGACTCTCACAACCTATACTCAGAGGGGCATACAGATGAAAGTGTGTCATGGCAACTACAAATTGATAAATGTTATTCTGTACATATTAAAGGGGTCCTTGAGAAACTTGCCTTCCTGAGAGGCTTGGGTTTATGCCAACTACATGGTAAGTGCATCCATGAATTATGTAAGCAAGAGTCCGAGTTGATCAGGTGGAGCTGCAGCCTGACACCCTAAACACCTCAATACAGCACAATAGGCAATCCAATTCATTTCAAAATATTCAATCAAATGTTCCTCCCTCTTGTTAGGGCTTGACTATCAATTGCCTATCTAATAATCTTTCTTCAATGATTTGTTGTCATCCAGTTAAATGAAGAAAGCTTAAACTGTACATCACATCATGTAAACAATCTTCCATTTCTCATCCATAAGTTGCATGATGGTAATGTTGTACTGTTACAATTGTGTGTGTGTGTGTGACTGTGGCTCTGGATCACCTGAGAGACATTCCATCTGGTGATGTGAGTTATGATTGAATCCATCCTGTCTCTGAATAATACAGTTTATGACCCTACAAATTGTCAAAGACTCCAGCCACCCTAGCCATGGACTGTTCTCTCTGCTACCGCACGGCAAACGGTACTGGAGCGCCAAGTCTAGGACCAAAAGGCTTCTTAACAGCTTCTACCCCCAAGCCATAAGACTCCTGAACAGCTCATCAAAGGGCTACCCAGACCMCTCTTTTACGCGACTGCTACTCTCTGTTTATTATCTATGCATAGTCACTTTAACTCTACCTACATGTACATATTACCTCAACTAACCGGTGCTCCCGCACATTAAATCTGTACCGGTGCCCCCTCTATATAGCCTCGCTATTGTTATTTTACTGTTGCTGTTTAATTATTTGTTACTTTTATTATCTATTTTTTACTTAACACTTTTYTTTCTTAAAACWTCTTAAAGCATTGTTGGTTAAGKGTTTGTAAGTAAGCATTTCACTGTAAAGTCTAAACCTGTTGTATTCGGTGCATGTGACAAATACAATTTGATTTGATTTGACTTGTCCTTTAAACCGTGGTTGAATTGAGGTTTGTGGGTTCTGTCATATATAGCTTCTGAATGTCTCAATTTGGAACTGACCTCAGCTAATCTTGTGGGCAACAAAGCGATGATTCACTGTGTGTATTCCAAATCGCCCCCTATTCCCACTGTAGTACACTACTTTTGACCAGGGGCCATCCCCTTTGTAGTGCACTAATTTTGRCCAGAGCCTTTAGGGCTCAAAAAGTAGTGCCCTACAAAAGGAATAAGGTACCATTTGGGACAGAGACACTGTGTCCTGCCCTGCTATACTGTAATCCCTCCGTCTCAGAGATGAGAAAGTCCATTAGGTTGAGTGAGGATGATTACTGTTTGGAACAGAGACACTGTCTCCTGCCCTGCTATACTGTAATCCCTCCGTCTCAGAGATGACAAAGTCCATTAGGTTGAGTGAGGATGATTACTGTTTGGGATGATTACTGTTTGGACAGAGACACTGGTCTCTTGCCCTGCTATACTGTAATCCTCCGTCTCAGAGATGAGAAAGTCCATTAGGTTGAGTGAGGATGATTACTGTTTGGAAAGAGACACTGTCTCCTGCCCTGCTATACTGTAATCCCTCGTCTCAGAGATGACAAAGTCCATTAGGTTGAGTGAGGATGATTACTGTTTGGGACAGAGACACTGTCTCTTGCCCTGCTATACTGTAATCCCTCCGTCTCAGAGATGAAAAGTCCATTAGGTTGAGTGAGGACAGAGACACTGTCTCCTGCCCTGCTATACTGTAATCCCTCCGTCTCAGAGATGAGAAAGTCCATTCGGTTGAGTGAGGGTGATTACTGTTTA
The DNA here is from genome assembly GCF_002910315.2 of Salvelinus sp. IW2-2015. Classification (NCBI taxonomy): domain Eukaryota; kingdom Metazoa; phylum Chordata; class Actinopteri; order Salmoniformes; family Salmonidae; genus Salvelinus; species Salvelinus sp. IW2-2015. Next base: position 5,766,597 of record NC_036863.1, on the reverse strand, counting down.
GTCATAGCTGTCCCGGTCATTCCCAGATACACAACCAAACTAAGCACAGTCTGGAAGGTACACAAGTAAAGAGACAGACCAAGCATAAAAGAGGTCACTACACTCCACGCTGCAAAGATTCACCGCAGTGAAGAGTCCTCGCTCTCTGTCAGTTTGTGCTGTGAGKGCAGATTGTCTCTTGATGCGTAATAAATAAAGGGGACATTTCCATCCAGGAATCACAGTGAGGAACCTGTGGTGTGACATCATGGGCTGATGTAGCTGGGGCGGCAGGTAGCCTAGTGGTTAGAGCGTTGGACTAGTAACCGAAAGGTTGCAAGATGGAATACCCAGCTGACAAGGTAAAACTCTGTCGTTCTGCCCCTGAACAAGGCAGTTAAMCCACTGTTCCTAGGCCGTCATTGAAAATAAGAATTTGTTCTTAACTGACTTGCCTAGTTAAATAAAGTTTTTTTTTTTTTTTTTACTATAGCTCTTGTGGCAGCCAGGGTCCCCATGTGGACAGCTGTGGAACTGCAGTGCTGCAGCCCTGATCTGACTCAGCAAAACATGGAAGGAGTCTGTTGTTGTGTTCTGTCTGTGTTGCCCCAATCTTGTGGTGGTGACATATCAGACTGACACCTAATGTCAGCCCAATTAAGCCTGGGAGCATCCCTCTGTTGTGTCCTCTTATGCAAGCTAATGCCAAACATAACTCTGGCTGAAACATCTAGCTAATGCAAGTTCTGTTTCACACAAATGTGCACTTCTATCAGCACTGTGTGTAGTTAGTGTTTGATGATAAGGTTATAATCATGCCGTTGAAAAAGAAAAGGAGAGCCTGACACTCTAGGAGCTCAGATGCAATTATGTAATAACCAACGTTTGGACAGACAAGCTGTATTCATCAGGGTATAATGACCAACACTGCAGGTCACTAGTTGAATCAATCCCTACCACGAGGCCAGGTTATGAAGCCTCACAATACAATACTTATGAAGATAGCCTATTTCAGAATTTAAAACCACGTGCTCTCATCTTCATTCAAGTTGATGTTTTTCAGCAGTCTCCTGTGACACGCCTCAGCTTTACATCAGCACACTGGGAATGTATCCCCTCTCTCTACTCCATTAAAAACACTGATTTGTGCAGCAACACCAACACCGCTAAGGTTGTGCCTCAGTGATACGGTATGTACTTCTCCATAGAAACAAGCAGGTGCCTTAGATTCAGGGAGGTGGCCAGAACAGGGGAGGGTCTCTCTCTCTTTGTCCTCTGCTCATCTGGGTACGCCCCAGCTGTGAAGGACTTTCTCTCCACACTGCATCCATGGAATTCCTGTTTGGTGGTAATGGGGTAGGGGCTTGGCCTGGGGGGTAGGGGCTTGGCCCGGGGGGTAGGGGGGTTAATCCCCTTTGTAAACTGTCTGTCAGATCCCTCTGTGTCTGGCCTGTACATCAAATCAAATTGTATTGGTCACATACACATATTTAGCAGATGTTATTGCGGGTGTAGTGAAATGCTATATATATATATTTATATTTTGTTTAAATAAGTTATTTCCGGCTGTATGTAATGACACAAAATACRTTCTGGGCTAATAGTGTAAGAAATAACACACACACAAAAAAATACTGCAATGTTGCTTAGGAGCTAGAAGCAGAGCTTCCATGTCTGTCGGTGCCATCTTGCTGGTTCATGTACAGGAACATAATAATCAGTTCTTGTACATGATACCCAGCTTCCTCTAAATGATACCCAGCTTCGTGTACATGATACCCAGGTTCCTCTAAATGATACCCAGCTTCGTGTACATGATACCCAGCTTCCTGTACATGATACCCATATTCCTGTACATGATACCCAGCTTCCTGTACATGATACCCAGCTTCCTGTACATGATACCCAGCTTCCTGTACATGTGAGCAGTGTGCTGTTAGGAATCCCCTTATCATTCCTCACTAAATTACTTCCTCCACTAATGTTTTCTTGTTTATATTGTACAGCCATTTACTAAACAGATGTACAGCATCTCTCGTAAACCCTTTTAAACCCATGATAAACAATTGGTACTTACATACACCATAATCACACACACACACATAATCACACACACACACACAATGTTGTTTAATAATTAGAGAACGTCATTATGGGTGCATTAGGGCAGGGGCTGGGGGGGGGACGGGGGGTTAGAGGAGTGGTATGGGAGGGGAGGGAGGCCTGCTCTGCTGAGACCCAGACAATAGAGACTCATGGCAGGGCGGGGACAGGGACAGGCTCCACCCACTTTGTTCATAATAATACCAGGCAGACCAGTCTAATAATTACCATCATCATGGATACAGATTTCAGCTCTCCCGGAAATACTGTATATGAATATTTTGCAGCCATTATAAAAAGGGAAATGCTAATCATGCTTCCTAGTTATCACATGATACTGAAGAAACACAATAGCCAAGTCATGCATTGAGGCTACAATACATTATCCTTGAATGGTGGATTGTGGATACACTCAGGAAGTATTCTATTATGTATAAATAATGATTTGTATTGTGTCTGAAGGCTAGACCAGTTCCAGTAAAACAACAGGAATGGTAGGCCTATTTGACCCTTTCAACTGGATTCTAGCTGGAAAATAAGGTCCCTGGACATACACTGAGTGGGCAAGACAAAATATTTAAGAGCCTTTGAACGGGGTTTGGTAATAGGCGCCAGGCGTACTGGTTTGTGTCAAGAACTGCAACACTGCTGGGTTTTTCACGCTCAACAGTTTCTCGTGTGTATTAAGAATGGTCCACCACCCAGCCAACTTGACACAACTGCGGGAAGCATTGGTGTCAACATGGGCCAGCATCCCTGTGGAACGCTTTCGACACCTTTACTCCGATTAATTGAGGCTCTTCTGAGGGTGGGGAGGGGGGTTAGGGATTCAACTCAATATTAGGAACGTGCTCTTAATGCTTTGTACACTCAGTATTGCATTACAGTAAAAATATTAACCTACTAGAAAAAAACTTTGGGTTTGTCACTAGCGGATCTTAGAACTAGGACTAGCCTACACAGGTGAAGCGGACAGGACCTGTTCCATCCCTACACTAACATCCTCCTCTAGCTCCTCAGTTTCTGCTGCAGCTGCATTGTTTCTGTCAGGGCCACGCCCCTCTTGTCCGCTCCACAGTATATAGGCCTAGTCTACCACGTGGTAGCCTACCTTCTACTCCTYTGCCCATTGGCTATCCACGGCCGCACTTGTTCTTATGATGTGTAGGGCCTATGCCTGTTGGGATCTAATAGCGTTGCATGCGTAGCATGTTGAACACATCAGTGAGTCTACACAAGACTGCTGCAAAGAAGCCAACTAATATGGGGCTCCCGAGTGCCGCAGCGGTCTAAGGCACTGCATCTCAGTGCTAGAGATATCACTACAGACCCTGGTTCGAATCACAACTGGCCATGATTGGGGCAGCGCACAATTGGCCCAGCGTCGTCCTGGTTAGGGTTTGGCCGTAATTGTAAATAAGAATTAGCAAAATGTTACACAGCATCATCTGGATATGTGTTCAATATTCACCTTCTGCTACCATTTMTTTTAAGCCGGCTATAAATCCAATATCCAATAACAAATGTTGCAGTCATTACACTGTTTCTATTTCAGTGCAATTCTGTACACTGTTGTAGTCGCCTACACCTGCTGTTGAGCGTCCTCCTGTGGGAGGATTTGAGCGTTGCAGCTGTAGCCTACCAATGAGACTATTGAGGGAGGAGTCCGTCGGTGGATCAGAGTATACGCTCTAGCTCACTTCGAAGCACTTTACATTGCACAGAGGGAGGCGACCATTCCCTAATTTTCCCATCCAGCCAGTAGCCGCAGAAACACCCAGAGGGGAATATTTCAAAGCTTTGTTCAGAGGTGGAATCAGTTTTCGACCAGTCGCAATTATGTCTGGGCATTCTTATCAAGGCAAAAAGAATATTCCAAAGATCACAGTAAGTAGAAATATTAATATCTGCCTTTTGAAACTTGCATGCCTGATTGTCTAAAATCAGTGCATTGCTTTTGTCTTGGCTAATTCCTATTTTATGTTACCGCTATTCAAGAATGTGCCAATTGCAATTAATTCATGCATACAGGCCTTTTTCATCAGTGTGGGATATTTTCCTTTCCATTATGATAGTCAATTGAACATAGAAACAAATACAGTCGTGCCGAATGAAGGTGGCATGATTGGCTATCATAGTGACAGTCGGAGAGACAGAACGAGGCGTTTTCTTAAAGGTAACTTGCATCTTCTTTGTTGAGGATGGCATGATACCCGTGCGCAGTGCATGTGGCTCATTTGAAAGATATATATATAATACATCAATGAAATAGTCTTCACACTGGGCTGTTATAATGTAGTTATAACTTAATATGTTGGCATCTTGAATGTAGCATCTTGAATGCTTGGGGATAGATGGATGAAATGATGTAGATGAAATGCACATCCTTTTTATAAATAATAAACAACATTATCGCGTTTTGGATTCGTTTTTGTAGCCTACAGGGCCACACATGATGGAAAGTCAGCCTCCTATTATAAGAAAAAAACGAATACAAAGCAATAAATCAGTTATAGCTGTGTGAATCGAGGAGATATGTGGCCTATTTGTTTTCCATATTCAACATCCTGTTGTTGAATTATGTACCATAATAAACCCCTGTTGTACACTCCCATTCTGTCAAATAAATATGTATTTGGCCAGATATAGGCTATCTGAGCGTCTGGACTGGTGATGCAGGGAGAGAGAAAAAAATCTCCCACGCCTATGTGTATGATCAGATGTTATAGCCCGTCCGTAAAATAGAGCATTTCGAATTCAGCATTACTAGAACGCAATGTAATAGAATTCGCCGGTGCGGTGCTTTGCCTCACGGGTTTGGAGTWAAAAAACGGGGCAAGCAACGTGTTGGCGGGGATGGTTGCTGCTGCTGCTGCAGCACAGCTCTAGGGTCTGTTTGAAATGGCTGCGTGTTCATTGTTGCGGCTCACCGTGGTGTTATATTCCAGGAGAGACGCCCTTTGTCTCGTCTGATATCACTGACGGATTGGGGGTGGAGGCAGGCTGGCCCGCAAGGGTATTCTCATAGAATATCAGCGACGCACTAGAATGTTTTAGGGAAAGTTGTGTGTGTAAATATTTTAGTACACATAAAAAAAAATTGTGGAGGCTTTGAACATGTTTGGCCTGTACAGGGAATACACCTGCTGCTCAGTCTAGGGACCTCTCAGGGTAATGGCCCTGAGGAGCACTATTTTATGCTTCATCATCAATTCTACATATTAGSCTTCTTGTAGGCCTGCTCTACCCTACTGTGCAACTTGACATAATGGAGAATCTAATATCCTTTAAACAAGTTAATAGACAGTTTATTACAGTGTAATTGCATGTACACAAATGCTGGTTTCTTTGGTTGATCCAACTGGGTTGCAGGCATTTTTTTCATTTTTTTTTTCATTGGGTCACTTAGTTGGGTTGTTTTTCTTTAAAAACTGCTGGGTTATTGATGCTGGGTTATTGAGATACTGTATGATCCAGTGGGACAGATCAGAAGACTGGAGGGGTGAATTTAAGATAGATCTTTTTAGCCACCCATGAGAGTAAATGTCATTCCTGTTAATCTATTGTGTTGTATAGTTAACACGCGTTAAGGTCGAACATTGACACTTTAGTAGCTTTAGTGAGGCTCACAGAAGTGTACAAGTTCCCTAAAAGCCCAATGTTGGGATACAATAAGGTGGTATACCTTATTTTAATATGTAATAAATGATCTTAATATTATAGAAGAATTCAGCAAAATTAGAATTTGCAGTATGTAAACTTAATGTGATGAACAATAATGACATTTACTCTCACGGGTGGCCAATAAGATCTAGCTGAAAGCCATGCCCCTAATAAGCCACGCCTCTTGAAAATACCCTACTGCTAGSTCATCGCAGAATGGGAGTAAAAATTCCCAACTGATGGTTAAATTAACCCATGTTTGAGTAATCCCAACAACCCAATTTGTTGGGTTATTCACACAACYCAACTGACTGGGTCAAAACAACCCAGCGTGTGTTCTGTTCAATATTGGGTTACCAAATAACCCAAATTGTTTGTTTTTTAACCCAGCATCTGTTTGTGTGTAGCTTATAGCCTGACAATCTGAGAAATGTATTTATTGGGAATGATTTTCCTAATTTATTTCTACCCCTATATCCCAGCTGTTTCCCTATGTCTGTCTGGGAGCAGGAGCCCATTAAGGCCATGTCAGATTTCTAGGTGTGGTTATGCTTTTTCCATGTTCTCACAGTATCCTACTTTAGTGCCGTGCATGTCATCATTCATCCCCTCCAGCTGGAACCTGCATATGTGGGCATGACTGACAGGCTTTACCCAGGAAAGAAACCTTTTCCCCCCAATGGCACCACAAAACAGGGCTTCACCATCCCTGCACTGTCTTCAAAGTGGGCCTAACTGCAAGCAAAGTGTGTGGTCATACACACTTCCTTAAAAACTTAGGTGCTGGGCTCGTAAAGAATACCTGTAAAGAATGGGAAGGCCCGCACACTGTTTATGCTCCCAATTCTCCACTTTATTTACTACGTTTCAGACCTTCCTAACTGTAAAACATCATGCTGTGACCACCCAGCTATTGCCATCCACTCTCCATGGCCACCAGCATACTATTGAGAAGTAGAAAATACCACCTCGGTTACCCTTGTCTCCCTGCCTCTAGCCTCTGACATGAGGCCATTTTACCACCCTGGATGGATATTGCGGTCAGGCCCAATCAGAACCAGATTTGAGTGTTGGGCTGCCTTGGAAACGGTGCCGCTTTGGCCTATCACAAGATCACGCTGCTTGAGACTGGCCTCTATGATGTGGCGGCTAGGCAACTTATTTAGATTGATACAGCCTATTGTTTTGACTTTTCCACAGMAAAAAAATGTAATGTGCTTTTGAGTGAATAGTAAATATTTTTGTCACTAGGCAACAGTAGAGGCCCCTGGCTCCCATGCGGCAGGATGACTTTCCCCTTCCATTGGTCTCAGCCTGCCCGCCCGCCCGCCTCACACATAAGGGTCTCACAGTTAATAGACTCCTCTGGAATATCGTCTTGGCTCGGTGTGTTTTATCTGCTATGTTTTCTCTGTTAGCAACAACACACAGAGGCCCTGTTYCCAGTCAAACTCTCTACAGATGTCATTAAGAACTGCCTGTTGCAAATGCTTATGTTACTATAATGTGTGCTCTTATCAATTTGCTCTGTGTGGGAAAAAACCTTCACAAACCTTCACAATACAGCATGCAGTACTTCCTTTAGACTATCTTTAGTCTTTTCTGGCTTTTATAATAGTGAAAGAGAGAGTTTCCGGTAGGAAGATCTCCAGTTGTATTCATTTTTAAAGTTCCATCGACAGTCAAATCTTGTAACACAAGGACTTATTTTGTTATTTCCAATGTCAAATTGCAGCAAATCACTGTTACTGTAGGCCTTTCTGACCTTGTGAGGAGATTTTATCACAAACATGTCTCAAACTCTTAACCCTTAAATTGTTTCATTTTGTATAAGCATAAAACTATAAACCAAATCCTGTGATCTGTAACATGACAACAACAAATCTCCCCACCAGCCAGTATCAGTCTGTGTGCCACGCCAGTGCTGTGGAAGGGCTCTACATAGAGCCAGTGTCCCAAATCACACGCTATTCCCTATTTAGTAACATGGGCGCTGGTTAAAAGTAGTGATACTTTTAATTTTCTCCAAACGGCTTCCTCCACCTGTCCCCATAGGAGAACCCTTTTTGGTTCCAGGAAGAACCCTTTTTGGTTCCAGGTAAAAACCTTTTGGGTTCCATGAAGAACCCTCTGTGGAAAGGGTTCTACATGGAACTCAAAAGGGATCCACCTGGAACCAAAAAGGGTTCTCCTATGGGGACAACCGAATAACTATTTTAGGTGCTAGATAGCACTTTTTGTTTTCTTCCTAAGAGTGTATACTGTATAGGCTATTGGGTGTGATTTGGGACACGGCCATATACACTACCCATTAAGCTCTTTTTGTTCTGTTTTACTGTAACTGACTGCAGCCCGGTTGATTGACAGGCGGGGGTAGGCTTTATGGCACATTACTTAGTCAAGGTCAGCATAAGTGATCAGGGCGAGGGTTTGATGTCGACCAAAGTGGACAGCAGCACTAAACCAAGCGCACAACACACACTCATCTCAGTTAGTGTGGAAGGTAAAAGGAGACATTTGAAAAGACGCGCAGTATACTACTACTGTACGTTAGCATTTGAATTGGAATAAAATGTTATTGGACAAAGAGTCAGTGAGGAAGACGTTGTTATGCCAGAAATGTCCTTACAAATGGTATGGCTATAGTTTTCTCTCTGTGGGGTTTCCATGACCATTTTCATGGAATGGGATTTTAGTAGTACTTTAATGATACAGTAAGAATATATATTTAGAGGTTATTCATTTCAGCTGGTTCCATCCCTATCCTCAAGCTTTGCATGTCTTGTGGTTGCACCGATGGGACGGTTTGACTTGTTTATGAGTGAGTTTAACCGTGAACAATATTTTACAATCCATGTCATGACCCATCTGCAAATCCACCAGCATGGACCAATGGTGTGCAGTCACACCTCAAGGATTGTGGCTGGTCTCATATCAACACTACTGCAACTACTGGATTCTGTCAAAGCATTTAACCACAGAACATTTGGGGAATGCTAAGCCAAAGTCACATTTTTGATTTGTGTGTCCATGCATGCGTGTGTTGCAACAGAATTCAAACTGCAGATTRCCGTATCATTTTACTCTTTTAAGTTCTGTCATATTTACGTTGTAACAAAAACATAGAGGACACTGTCTTTCTCTTCCCTCATTCTGGTTTCTCCAGATGTATGCATCTGAGAGTCGGCTTTCCATACCGAGCCCAGTGAAATCACTGGATTACTTTGGATATACCATTGTTTACTAAGCGGAGACCACTGCTCTATGATAATAACAGTGCATTCAGTCAAACTCCTCTGAATAGTCACAAAATCACAACTCTTATAAAAATGACCTCCACAACTATTTGCTTTCTTTCATTTTCATTTATCGAGGAATTTATTCTGCTGTTTTAATTCACRGACGAATTTAGATTGTGGGCAGAAGCCTAGCTGGTTAAATCTGACATGATGCATATTGCTTGGCGCCTACTGCTGTGAGTGGCCAGGGCTGAGCTAAGTGTACAGATGTAGGAACTTAATTTGATCACCCTGTTGCAGGAGAACTTTCCTGCAATGCAGGACATTTTAAACTTGTACTGTATTTGAGGTTTAAAAAGGCTTCTTAAATTTGTATTTGCCATTTTTGKAAATTTCAGATGAATTATAATCCACATTAGAATTGCTAGTAATGCAGTAGTATTATTTTCCTGCTGTAGCAAACTGGCTCATATTAAGATCTTACATCTGTTTGTGAAACAGAGGTTTTGCTAAAGGGTCCAATACAAAAAAACACTTGGGTATGATTACAGCAGGATCTTGAATGATGAGGTATTATTGAGAAGTAATAAAGTAATATATCTGTATACTATTTTGGAGTGTGTGCAGTGTCTGCTAGTGTTAGTAAAGCAGTAGAGTACGAGGAAGTTAATCAGATATGATGACAGCCAACAATACTGATCCTGCGTGTGATTGGTGATGACAGGCCTAGGGTTGCAAAGGGAGGGTATATTACTGGAAACTTTCTAAGTTTACCAGTAAACTATCAGAATTCAAGGATTTGATGTAATCTATCACAAGACATCTARTGGCCCTTTTTGGGAACTTTAGATGATCACACGTCTCTGTAATTATCTCTGGCCCTATCACGTGTGGCATTATCACATGTAAAATATAGGAAATAATTAATTAAGATGATTTAAACATTCTAAATAGAATGGCAAATCTGTTAAACATGATCCTAAATTCAATCATCAACTTAGTGAATACCATTGATGTTTAATATGAGGGTTTCTGCATTATTATTTATGTTATTTACATTCATTTATTTTACTATGTCAACAGGTATTTGTTGTCAATGTTTTGGCGTCAAACTGGTGGCAGTTGTGAACAAAGTCAATAGTTGGACGTGTTGCAGAGTTACAGTAATTTAAAATAATGTAATTGTTGATTAGAATGTTTTTTTATTAATTAGGCTATTTTGTCTTGAACCATGTGTTCTATCTACTAAAATCAAATCAAATCAAAGTTTATTTGTCACGTGCGCTGAATACAACAGTAAACCTTACAGTGAAATGCTTACTTACAGGCTCTAACCAATAGTGCAAAAAAGGTATTAGGTGAACAATAGGTCGGTAAAGAAATAAAACAACAGTAAAAAGACAGGCTATATAAAGTAGCGAGGCTACATACAGACACCGGTTAGTCAGGCTGATTGAGGTAGTATGTACATGTAGATATGGTTAAAGTGGCTATGCATATATGATGAACAGAGAGTAGCAGTAGCGTAAAAGAGGGGTTGGCGGGTGGTGGGTGGGACACAATDCAGATAGCCCGGTTAGCCACTGTGCGGGAGCACTGGTTGGTCGGCCCAATTGAGGTAGTATGTACATGAATGTATAGTTAAAGTGACTATGCATATCTGATAAACAGAGTAGCAGCAGCGTAAATGGAGGGGTTGGGGTGGGGGGGCACACAATGCAAATAGTCCGGGTGTAATGGTCCTGTGTGTAGCTGGTGTAGAGAGCCAGACGCAGGACAGCAGATATGAGTAATCAACGTACTTTACTCAAAAATACAATAATAATAATAAAGGCAACATAGCGAGACCACAAAAAACGGACCGAAGTACAATGAACAATCACTCACAAACAAAACATGGGGAACAGAGTGTTAAATAATAAACAAGTAATTGGTTGAGTGAAGCCAGGTGTGTAAGACAAAGACAGAACAAATGGAAAATGAAAAGTGGATCGGCGGTGGATAGAAGGCCGGTGACGTCGACCGCCGAATGCCGCCCCAACAAGGAGAGCACTGTCAACTGTGGGACCTTATATAGACAGGTGTGTGCCTTTCCAAATCATGTCCAATCAATTGAATTTACCACAGGTAGACCAATCAAGTTGTAGAAACATCTCACGGATGATCAATGGAAACAGGATGCACCTGAGCTCAATTTCAAATCTCATGGTGAAGGGCCTGAATACTTTTGTAAATAAGCCATTTCTGTTTWAAAAAAATTATACATTTGAAAACATTTCTAAAAACCAGTTTTTGCTGTGTCATTATGGGGTATTGTGTGTAGATTTATGATGGAAAACTATTTTAGAATAAGCCTGTAACGTAACAAAATGTGGAAAAAAGGGAAGGGGTCTGAATACTTTACAAATGCACTGTATGAATCCATTTAAAAAAAAAATAGTTATTCAATTATAAATGACCAAAGTTAGGATAGATTGCCAAATATTTTCTGTTAATTACTAAAATTACTGAAGATTCTGGTAACTGGTAAATTACTGGTAGCTTTGCAAACCTAGACAGGACTGAGGCTTGAGGGAAAACACTGATAGATTGGGGCGGGTGTTCAGGCGCACACACTGCAGTAAGCAGGTCTTTACTGCAGCAGAGTATAGCCCAGGGACCTGGGCCTCGACCATATAGGGATCATTTTAGGAAGATAATAGACTTCCCCATGCTCTTAGGGCTGGTGTTAAGTACGCTCTTCCCTTAGGTAGCCACACTAAAATTGAGAATATTCTTATGCAATACCATCTGCGGTCATACTATCAATTTGAAACATATTCAGATACAAAACCAGATATCCCCTGAAGGTAGTGGAAGGGTATGGATTAGGGGACTGTGTAGTGTGTAGATGATAGAGGCCATTCTGTAAGTCAACATGTACAGTATGTGCTCTCTCTCCCTCTCTCTTTCTTTCTCTCTCTCTCTCAGTTCAATTCAATGGGCTTTATTGGCATGGCAAACATATGTTAACATTGCCAAAGCAAGTGAAGTAGATAATATACAAAAGTGAAATAAACAATAAAAATGTATAGTAAACATTACACTCACAGAAGTTCCAAAAGAATAAAGACATTACAAATGTCATATTATGTATATATACAGTGTTGTAACGATGTACAAATGGTTAAAGTACAAAAGTGTAAATAAATAAGCATAAGTATGGGTTGTATTTACAATGGTGTTTGTTTTTCACTGGTTGACCTTTTCTAGTGGCAACAGGTCACACTCTCTTTCTCTCTCTCTCCCTCTCTCTCTCTCTCTCTCTCTCTTCTCTCTCTCTCTCTCTCTTCTTCTTCTCCTCTATTCCCTTCTCCTTTTCCTTCTTTCTCTCTTCTTCTTCTCTCTCTCTCTCTCTTCTCTCTTCTCTCTCTCTCTCTCTCTCTCTCTCTCTTGCTCTTTTCTCTCTCTCTCTCTTGCTCTCTCTCTTGTGCTCTCTCTCTCTCTCTCGCGCCGTCTTCTCTCTGTCTCTCTCTCTCTCTGCCTGCCTCGGTGCTTTACACAGTGTGCTGGCTGCTCCAGGCAGGGTGGGGTCGCCTGCATGGTCAGAGAGAAGACTTGTTGAGGCTCTATTGTCTCTTGCTTAATCAGCATCAGACCCCCTCCCCTCCCTCCCTCCCTCCCTCCTCCCTCCTCCCACCCACCCCCTCCCTCCCTCCCTCCTCCCTCCCTCCATCCATCCATCATCCATCCCACCCACCTCCCTCCCTCCCACCCTCCCTCCATCCATCCACACACCACCCACCCACCCACCCACCCTCCCCCCTCCCTCCCTCCTCCCTCTCCCTCCCTCCCTCCCCTCCTCCCTCCCTCCCTCCCTCCCTCCCTCCTCCTCCCTCCTCCATCCATCCATCCATCCCACCACCCTCCCTCATCCATCCATCCATCCATCCATCCATCCATCCATCACCCACCCATCCACCCACCACCCACCACCACCCACCACCCACCCTCCCCCTCCCTCCCTCCCTCCCTCCCTCCTCCCTCCCTCCCTCCCTCCTCCCTCCCCCCTCCCTTCCCTCCCTCCATCCATTCCATCCATTCATCGCCATCCATCCATCCATCCATCCCCACCCACCCAACCCTCCCTCCCTCCTCCCTCCCTTCCTCCCTCCCCTCCCTCCCTCCCTCCCTCCCTCCATCCATCATCCACCCTCCCTCCCTCCAGCCATCACTCCCACCCCCATCCCACACTGCCTGGAAGACTAGCCAGTGTTTGTTGTGTGAGCAGATGCCAGGGATGCATCGCTAAGGCTACGTATATACTTCATTTAAACCAGTAGAGAGGGGTGGGGTTCGTACTGACAAAGCGCCAGCCGGGCTCCACAGCCAAGACAGTAAATCACTAATCACACCACACCATGTGCTGATGGGAAACTACGGAACGCTCCCATTCTGTTTACCTTACAGGGCAGTGAACTGAACCTAGGCATTTTACACAGTGGGATAATGGGTACCTACCATACATATATTATTCATACAGTAAAAGGTAAAAGAGCCATTTGCCTTTGGTTGAGCTCACTCCATGTCCTGGTTTTGTTGTAGAATCTAGTGGTCTGACCGGTCCAGGATAAGAGAAGAGGCCCTGCCCAGGCAATGTACTGGGACACTAAMGTCAAAGTTCCAGCAACCCCCCTCCCCTCTCTCTCCATTCCCTGTTGCTCAGTGTTATGCCCTGTACTCTGTGAGGCGTGTCCTTAACAGGCATGCCAGCCTGCCGCTCCAGCCTCTCTGAGTGCTCCTAGCAAAGCATTACCATGGAAACGTCTTGCTAGTGGCCAAGTGGCTGTCTCTGGCGCAGCAGCTGAGTCGCTAGACGACAACGCCCTGTTTACAGGCTACGTTATCTAGTCAATCTAGTCCAAGCTCATCTATGTGACTGCTAGGACCATCCATTTACCCAGCTGTGTGTAAAATGTAGGTTACTGTGTACAGTAGTTACTGTGTAATCTGTGTGAGTGGCTATTCTCATTAGCCCTCTCTTGCGTAGATGGGACAGTCAGACATTCCAAACAAATGGCTCTTGTTTCACCCCAGMTGTTGAAATCGAGATTGCGCAAGAACAAGAACACAAGAACACATCTTGAAAAAAAATAAGCACAAAACAGAGTGTCCGCCAGAATAGCCGGAATACTGATGAGATTGCTTTGGACTTTGTAACATTCTCTCCCTCCCATCCCCTCTCTTTTTCCCTCTCGTTCTTTCGAATTCTCTCTCCAGAGCGACAGGCTTCTGGTCAAAGGCGGGAGGATCGTTAATGATGACCAGTCCTTTTATGCCGACATTTACATGGAGGATGGCGTCATTAAGTAAGAGAATGTTTGACCACCACGTCCTCCCATGCATTGACGTTGACGTTTTGATCATTTAGCAGACACTCTTATCCAGATCAACTTAGTCAGTGCATTCAACTAAGGTAGGCAAGACAACCACATATCACAGTCATTTCAAGTGCCAGACAGATCCAGACAGATCCAGTCAGATCCAGTCAGATCCAGACAGATCCAGTCAGATCCAGTCAGATCCAGACAGATCCAGTCAGTTCCAGACAGATCCAGTCAGATCCACACAGATCCACACAGATCCAAACAGATCCAGTCAGATCTAGTCAGATCCAGATAGATCAAGTCAGATCCATTCAGATCCAAACAGATCCAGTCAGATCCAGTCAGAGTCTACTCCAGTCCACAGTAGTGTATAGTGTGCAGGGCCAGACAAGAGGCAAAGTGGGTGCATTCCTGCCTGCTCTTGGAAGGTCACTCTTTTTTCCCCAGTTCCTGTTCCCACTCGATCAGCCTATTAGGCTCTTTGTCCTGTGTGCTCCCATAGAGGAGCTCTGATAGGAAAAGCACCCGCAGGAAGGTTAGCGCTGCATACCAATTACACAGGCCAGGCTAGCCTAGCATCGACCACGCTGCTGCTGGCACAGGAATACAGACGCTGCCCTCTTGCCTGTCTGTCTGTCTGTCGGTCTGTCTGCAACCCTCCAAGCTGCTATTTGACATGCTCTGATGACTTTAATCTAATGTGGAAGGATTGATAGTTTCCAAATGATGCTGGGTCACCGCTAACTTTCAGTTTGATTAACTTTACTTTACACCAGTCAGCCATGAGCAAAACTACATTTCTAATGATATGATAATATATTCATTTTGGTTTATTCATCAGCTATTTAGCTATTCATAGCATGAATTTACAGTATTGTGTCAAGTCAATGATACCCCCTGACATGGCTCTTCTCCCGCCTAAACCTCCAGGCAGATTGGAGACAACCTGATCGTCCCAGGTGGGATCAAGACCATCGAGGCCAACGGCAAGATGGTGATCCCTGGTGGCATTGACAACCACACCCACTTCCAGATGCCCTACCGGGGGACCACCACCGTGGACGACTTCTCCCAGGGCACCAAGGCTGCCCTGGCTGGGGGAACCACCATGATCGGTGAGAGAAGAGAGCGGAGCCCTGGAGAGGCCTGGAGCCCATGTCTCTCACTAGGGGGCGGTGGGTGGGGGGGTCTGAAGGTATCACAATAACAGACAGTTAACTACCCACATGACATGGAAAGACTGCCATATCAATTGCATCCATAATCATTAGGGCAATTTAACATTTTAGTAGAGTAAGTCTTAGGCTGAATCGTACTGGTTTACTGTATTATCTGATCTCAGTTGAAAATGAGCTAAAACAAGATTATAATCCACACTAC
Source organism: Salvelinus sp. IW2-2015 (assembly GCF_002910315.2). Classification (NCBI taxonomy): domain Eukaryota; kingdom Metazoa; phylum Chordata; class Actinopteri; order Salmoniformes; family Salmonidae; genus Salvelinus; species Salvelinus sp. IW2-2015. Next base: position 5,750,867 of record NC_036863.1, on the reverse strand, counting down.
TTGGCTGTGGCGGTGTGAGATTGTAGACAAAATACAGAGTAGATTGCGGGCAGGCAGCCATGTGGCGGCTTTATCCATTGAGGATGAAAGAAAGAGAAAAAGAAAGTCACAGAGCACTAGAGAAGAGAAGAGAGAGAGAGAGAGAGAAGAGAGAGAGAGAAGGAAGAGAGAGAGAGAAGAGAGAGAGAGAGAGAAGAAAGAGAAAGAGAGAGAAGAAGAGAGAGAGAGAGAGAGAGGAGAGAGAGAGAGAGAGAGAGTAGAGAGAGAGAGAGAGAGAGAGAAGAGAGAGAGGAGACAGAGAGGAGAGAGAGAGATGAGGAAGAGGGCTTCTGGCTACAATGCAGAGTGTTCCTAATGGCCAATGTGAGCAGCAATTCAAGGACCACACAAAGGGCCGCTGGAGGGTTGGAGAACGAGGAGCGGCAAGGGGAGCCTACACAGGGAAACACAAGTCCCGTGGAAATAGGCGAGCAGTGTGTGATACAGGTTTCACGGGTCAAAAGTTCCTGTTTTGAAATGGACCTGGGCTTTTCCACCTGGACCCATATCATCTAATTGAATTGATTATAGAGAACTTCCGAATCGATCCGAAGACAACTAGACCGTTCCGTATAGACCTGTTCAGATCCAGACCCAGTCCGATTCGATCCGAGTGAGAGAAGCAGCAGAAAGTCATTTTTAAGATACTTTATTAACCGAGCTGATAAAGCCGTACTGTGAGCGACTCGAGTGACATGGGTAGCAGGAGGAGGGAGTGACATGGGAGCAGGGAGGAGGGGAGTGACAGGGGGAGCAGGGAGGACGGAGTGACATGAGCAGGAGGGAGGGAGTACATGGGAGCAGGGAGGAGGGAGTGACATGGGGAGCAGGAGGAGGGAGTGACATGGGGAGAGGGGAGGAGTGACATGGGGAGAGGGAGGAGGAGTGACATGGGGCAGGAGGAGGAGTGACATGGGGAGCAGGAGGAGGGAAGACCGAGTGACATGGGAGCGAGAGAGGAGGGAATGACGGGGAGCAGGGAGAGGGATGACATGGGAGATGGAGGAGGGAGTGACATTGGGGAGCAGGGAGAGGGAGAGAGTGACATGGGGAGCAGGGAGGAGGGAGTACATGCGGGAGCAGGGAGGAGGGAGTGACATGGGGAGCATGGAGGAAGGGAGTGACATGCGGAGCAGGGAGGAGGGAGTGACATGGGGAGTAGGGAGGAGGGAGTGACATGGGGAGCAGGGAGGAGGGAGTGACATGGGGAGCAGGGAGGAGGCAGGGAGAGACGAGAGACAGCAACCAACCAACCAAGCCGACTTGCGCTATGGTAGACTAATAGCTGCCATAGCTAGATTATTTATCATTAAAAATGATTACGTAATACCTGTCTTGACTGCATCAAACCAGGAGAAGCTAGTTAAGCTAGCTAACTTTAGATAGTTGGGCTAACTAAGATCAGATAATCACCACAGACATACAGTAAACCAGCACGATTCAGCCTAAGACTTGTTGGAGCTAGAAACACAAGCATTTCACTACACCCGCAATAACGTCTGCAAACAGGTGTATGTGACAAATTAAATGTGATTTGATTTGATAACTGAGGCTGCAGTGCGTGCACTTTCTCATCCTACAGTTACAAACAAGAACAACTCAATTCAGAATATTAAGTAGCAGCATATCTGTTGGCTCTTGGTCGTTGTAGCCTATTCTTCTCCTTTAACTTTTAATTCCATCATTTTAATTCCATCTTCCGTTGATTAGATATCTCCTAATTTTTTCCACACACGGAGCGAAGCTCTATGACTGTAGCCTAGTGCTGCTTTGATGACTTATGATTGGTCAACAACAAGCTACGCTCTCATGAAAAGCAAGAGCAGCAGCATATTATGAAATTATAAAATGTCTCTCTTTCTCGCTCTCTACTGCCACAGTCCCATTCGGATCTGTACAGGCGCTTCCGGACAAGTCAGTTAAAATTACACATACCCGAGACCCATGACAATCGTATCAGATCCGACCCAGTCCCGTGACATTATTTAGAGTTCTGGATCCGGACCCGCTCGTGTCCTGGACCAGGTCTCGGGTATTCAGGTACAGGTCGATCCGTGAAGACCTCTAGTGTGTGATGCACCCCGGACTGGGCCCAACACACAGATGAGCCCAAAGACTGGGCCCAACACACAGATGAGCCCAAAGACTGGGCCCAACACACAGATGAAACAACTGGTAGATAGTAACGTTTCACTATGATCAACTGGTACTAAACTGTGTGGTGTCTGTGGCCCTGTGAAGGAAGAACTGCCTCCAGCACACTTGTGTACCGCATTAGCTTATTCATCCTGCCCTTCACGTCTTTGACACCGAGTTACATGCCACACAGCCTCGGTCAGAGAGTCAACCATAGTAAACAACATAGCTTTTCTTGGCTGCTGTTGACTCGAGATCGCATTAACACACGCAGAGGGATTTGAGGAGATTGGGCGGCCTTTAATTGGATCGGGAAGTGGTCAGCTGGTCAGGGCAGCAGGCGGACATATTACATCAGAGACTAGGACCACTATAGACATCGGAGGAGGTGGGGGTTCTCTTTATCTCTTATCAGTTTGAGTTTGTTTTCGATTAGCCGAACAGTGACTTGAACTGGGAGTTCCATGTAACCCAAACATACACTCAGACATACAGACATTTCCAATGATAGGTGACATTGTATTGAAAGCCACTGGCAAAGGACACAGAGACACAGGCATTGTGGATTATATAACACAAACAGTAACATCCTCCCTCTCTCTGTCGCCCTCTCTCTCTTCCTAATCCCTTTCTCTCTATGTCCACCCCCTTCCCTCCCTCCCCTCCCTCCCCTACCCCCCCTGCCTCCCTCCCTGTAGTGGATCATGTGATCCCGGAGCCAGGCAGCAGTCTGATCGAGGCCTTTGAGCAATGGAGGAGCTGGGCCGATGAGAAGAGCTGCTGTGACTACTCCCTCCATGTGGACATCACCCACTGGAGCGACAGTGTCAAGCAGGAGGTGGACACACTGCTCAAGGAAAAAGGTAACGGCCAACGTCACAGCAGCAAAGGGAAGGTCTGACAGACAGTAAATGGAAATTCAAATGGACTTTCTATAGCACTTTTCCACATGCAAAAATCACATATTATGGGAGGAAATGCATCGACTACCAAAGAGTTAGGCAGGGTTCTGTTCACCACAAATAAACTCAGCAAAAAAAGAAACGTCTCTTTTTCAGGACCCTGTCTTTCAAAGATAATTTGTAAAAATCTAAATAACTTCACAGATCTTCATTTTAAAGGGTTTAAACACTGTTTCCCATGCTTGTTCAATGAACCATAAACAATTAATGAACATGCACATGTGGAACGGTCGTTGAGACACTAACAGCTTACAGACGGTAGGCAATTAAGGTCACAGTTATGAAAACTTAGGACACTAAAGAGGCCTTTCTACTGACTTGACTCTGAAAACACCAAAGAAAGATGCCCAGGTCCCTGCCTCATCTGCAGTGAACTGCCTTAGGCATGCTGCAAGGAGCCATGAGGACTGCAGATGTGGCCAGGGCATTAAATTGCAATGGTCCGTACTGGGAGACACCTAAGACAACACTTACAGGGAGACAGGACAGACAGCTGATCGTCCTCGCAGTGGCAGACCACAGTAACAACACTCGCACAGGATCGGTACATCCAAACATTCACACCTGCGGGACAGGTACAGGATGCCAACAACAACTGCCCGAGTTACACCAGGAATGCACAATCCCTCCATCATGCTCCAGACTGTCCACAATTAGGCTGAGAGAGGCTGACTGAGGGCTGTGTAGGCCTGTTGTAAGGCAGGTCCTCACCAGACATCACCGGCAACAACGTCGCCTATGGCACAAATATCCACTGTCGTTGACAGACAGGACTGGCAAAAAGTGCTCTTCACTGACGAGTCGCGGTTTTGTCTCACCAGGGCTGTATGGTCAGATTTGCATTTTATCGTCGAAGGAATGAGCGTTACACCGAGGCCTGTACTCTGCAGCGGGATCGATTTGGGAAGTGGAGGGTCCGTCATGATCTGCGGGCGGTGTGTCACAGCCTCATCGACTGAGCTTGTTGTCATTGCAGGCAATATCAAAGCTGTGCTTTACAGGGAAGACATCTCCTCCCCCTCATGTGGTACCCTTCCCGCAGGCTCATCCTGACATAACCTCCAGCATACAATGCCACCAGCCATACTGCTCGTTCTGTGAGTGATTTCCTTTAAGACAGAATGTCATGGTTCTGCCATGGCCATCGAGAGCCCGGATCTCAATCCATTGAGCACTCTGGACATGTTGATTGGAGGTGAGGGCTAGGCCACTCCCCCAGAAATGTCGGGAACTTGCAGGTGCCTTGGTGGAAGAGTGGGGTAACATCACACAGCAAGAACTGGCAAATCTGGTGCAGTCCATGAGGTGGAGATGCACTGCAGTACTTAATGCAGCTTGTGGCCACACCAGATACTGACTGTTACTTTAGATTTTGACCCCCCCCCCCCCTTTGTTTCAGGACACATATTCCATTTCTTTAGTCACATGTCTGTGAACTTGTTCAGTTTATGTCTTAGTTGTTGAATCTTGTTATGTTCATACAGATATTTACACATGTTAAGTTTGCTGAAATAAACGCAAGTTGACAGTGAGAGGACGTTTCTGTCAGTCTGTATATCAACTGGATTGAGAGGACCATGCTTTAAGTTTAGAGATGAGGATCCATTGGAATCCACCTGGATCAAGACAAGTCCATAGTACTGGATCCAGCAGACAGACAGGCAGGCAGACAGAACACACAGACACGCAGACAGACAGACCAGACAGACAGACAGACAGACAGACCAGACAGACAGACAGACAGACAGACAGACAGACAGACACAGACAGACAGACAGCACAGACAGACAGACAGACAGACCAGACAGACAGACAGACAGACAGAAGATAGATAGATAGATAGACACGCATGCAGACAGACAAACACACAGGAATGCAGAACAGACAGACAGGACAGACGACAGACAAGACAGACAGGACAGACAGACAGGCAGCAGATAGTAGGCAGACAGACACATACACAGAGAGAAACGCAGGCATGTAGACAGACAGACAAACACCTGTACAGTTGTGACCAAAAGTTTTGAGAATTACCCAAATATTAATTTCACAAAGTCTTGCTGCCTCAGTGTCTTTAGATACTTTGTCAGATGTTACTATGAAACACTGAAGTATAACTACAAGTATTTCATAAGTGTCAAAGGCTTTTATTGACAATTACATGAAGTTGATGCAAAGAGTCAATATTTGCAATGTGACCCTTCCTTTTCAAGACCTCTGCAATCCGCCCTGGCATGTTGTCAATTAATTCTGGGCCACGTCCTGACTATGGCAGCCCATTCTGCATAATCAATGCTGGAGTTGTCAGAATTTTGGGGTTTGTTTGTCCACCCGCCTCTTGAGGATTGACCACAAGTTCTCAATGGGATTTAAGTCTGGGAGTTTCCTGGCCATGGACCCAAAATATCGATGTTTTTGTTCCCCGAGCCACTTAGTTATCACTTTTTCCTTATGGCAAGGTGCTCCATCATGCTGGAAAAGGCATTGTTTGTCACCAAACTGTTCCTGGATTGTGGGAGAAGTTGCTCTCGGAGGATGTGTTGGTACCATTCTTTATTCATGGCTGTGTTCTTAGGCAAAAGTGTGAGTGAGCCCACTCCCTGGCTGAGAAGCAACCCCACACATGAATGGTCTCAGGATGCTTTACTGTTGGCATGACACAGGACTGATGGTAGCACTCACCTTGTCTTCTCCGGACAAGCTTTTTTCCGGATGCCCCAAACAATCAGAAAGGGATTCATCAGAGAAAATGACTTTACCCCAGTCCTCAGCAGTCCAATCCCTGTACCTTTTGCAGAATATCAGTCTGTCCCTGATGTTTTTTCCTGGAGAGAAAGTCGCTTCTTTTCTGCCCTTCTTGACACCAGGCCATTCTCCAAAGTCTTTGCCTCACTGTGCGTGCAGATGCACTCACACCTGCCTGCTGCCATTCCTGAGCAAGCTTGGTGGTGCCCCGATCCCGCAGCTGAATCAACTTTAGGAGACGGTCCTGGCGCTTGCTGGACTTTCTTGGGCGCCCTGGAAGCCTTCTTCACAACAATTGAACCGCTCTCCTTGAAGTTCTTGATGATCCGATAAATGGATGATTTAGGTGCAATCTTACTGGCAGCAATATTCTGCTTGTGAAGCCCTATTTGTGCAAAAAACAATGATGATGTTCATTGCAGGTAACATGGTTGACAGATGAGAAGTGATCATGATTCCAAGCACCACCCTCCTTTTGAAGCTTCCAGTCTGTTATTCGAACTCAATCAGCATGACAAGAGTGATCCCAGCCTTGTCCTCGTCAACACTCACACCCTGTGTTAACGAGAGAATCACTGACATGATGTCAAGCTGGTCCTTTTGTGGCAGGGCTGAAATGCAGTGGAAATGTTTTTTGGGATTCAGTCATTTGCATGGCAAAAGAGACTTTGCATTAATTGCAATTCATCTGATCACTCTTCATAACATTCTGGAATATATGCAAATTGCCATCATACAAACTGAGGCAGCAGCCTTTATGAAAATTAATTATTTGTGTCCTTCTCAAACTTTTGGCCACGGACTGGAGACAGGCAGACAGACACAGACAGACAGGCAGGTAGGCAGACAGGACACATACGCAGACATACATCAGGCAGACAGACAGTGCCATTATACCTACTCCTCTGGCAAATTAAAGATGATGAGCAGGGTTACTGCTGGCAGTAACTAGGAAACTCATTCAGCGGTGGTGCCTTCTTCTGCCTCCTTATCTCTGGCCCATAATCTGTCTCCCCCAACACACAGCCACAGCCATCCAGTACGCTCACAGGACCTGTGTCCATACCTGGCCCTGCCCAAACACCCACTGACCACCACTGTCCATCTGCAGAGGGTGTGGTGCCCTGGGGGACCCTCCATGTTTCACGCCCAGTTATAGCTCAGACACAAGGACAGAGTGGACAGGTCCGCTTTGGCCACCACAGCATAGCCAACAGAATGTCCAGAGAGCAGAATACAGGCCTCCTGGGGTAATGATAGTCCAGCCCTAAGTTCCAGTCACGTTTTCAATGAAGGCCTGATGAGGGATCTTCTGTTTTGGCTCAATTAATAAACATGGAATCATCACAGGAATCTTCTCTGTTTGGGGTTTCACTCATATGCCTCTCCTCTCTCAATCTTTCTCTCCTATTCTTCTTTCTCTCTCTCTCTCTCTCTTCTCTCTCTCTCTCTCTCTCTCTCTCTCTCTCTCTCTCTCTCTCTCTCTCTCTCTCTCTCTCTCTCTCTCTCTCTCTCTTCTCTCTCTCTCTCCTCTCTCTCTCTCTCTCCTCTCTCTCTCTCTCTCGTCTCTCTCTTCTCTCTCTCTCTCTTCTCTCTCTCTCTCTCTCTCTCTCTCTCTTCTCTCTCCCTCTCTCTCTCTCTCTCTCTCTCTCTCTCTCTCTCTCCTCTTCTCTCTCTCTCTCTCTCTCTCTCTCTCTCTCTCTCTCTCTCTCTCTCTCTCAGGTGTGAAACTCCTTCCAGGTCTACATGGCCTATAAGGACTTCTACCAGATGAGCAACAGTGAGGTACAGTGTGCTAGCTAGCCTACAGCAACAAACAATGTTGGTGAGCCCTACTCGCTCTGCTTGGCCAGCATGTGAAACACAGTCCCGCCAAACTGTAATCTATGGAAAAAATGGACCATGTCTGCAAATCATGTGGCCTATATAGAGCACTGTGGTAATGCTAGATTCGTTTTAAACTGAGCAGCCCATGCAAAGACTAGTTTAGCCATGATTGTATAATCAGCAGTTGTTTCCTATTTTGTGATTAGTACTATGTATTATGTATACATGTTGTACTATGTCTCTTAGACTGTGACTTTCTATTCATCTCATCTTACTGTGTTTCTCCATTCATGTTTGTACTAGTTTCTATTCATTGTCTTTACTATGATTCATGTTTATATTCATGTTGTACTCATGTTCTATTCTAGTTATTACATATGTTCATTCATGTTTCCTACTATGTTCTGATTCATGTTTTACTAAGTTATAATCATGTTCTTTCTATGTGTCTATTACCATGTTGTCTATTCATGTTTGTCTACTATGTTCTATTCATGTTTTACTATGTCTCTATTCAATTATTTTACTATGTTCTATTCATGTTTCTACTATGTTCTATTAATGTTTTACATGTTCAATATTCATGTTTACTATGTTCGTATTCATGATTATTACTATGTTCTATTCATGTGTTATTACTATATTATATTCATGTTTTTACTATGTTTCTATTTATGTATTACTATGTTCTATTCATTTGTACTATGTTATATTCATGTTTTTACTATGTTCTATTCATGTTATACCTATGTTGTTACTATGTTCTATTCATGGTTATTACTATATTCATGTTGTACTAGTTTATCATGTTTTTACTATGTTCTATTCATAGTTTTACGTATGTTCTATTTCATGTTTATATACTTATGTTCTATCATGTTTGTACTATGTTC
>NC_036863.1:5725007-5742240 GCF_002910315.2 Salvelinus sp. IW2-2015 | reverse complement strand
GATAACGGTTCTGGGAGTTTCCTGGCCATGGACCCAAAATATCGATGTTTTGTTCCCCGAGCCACTTAGTTATCACTTTTTCCTTATGGCAAGGTGCTCCATCATGCGTGGAAAAGGCATTGTTTGTCACCAAACTGTTCCTGGATTGTGGGAGAAGTTGCTCTCGGAGGATTGTGTTGTACCATTTCTTATTCATGGCTGTGTTCTTAGGCAAAAGTGTGAGTGAGCCCACTCCCTTGCTGAGAAGCAACCCCACACATGAATGGTCTCAGGATGCTTTACTGTTGGCATGACACAGGACTGATGGTAGCACTCACCTTGTCTTCTCCGGACAAGCTTTTTTCCGGATGCCCCAAACAATCAGAAAGGGGATTCATCAGAGAAAATGACTTTACCCCAGTCCTCAGCAGTCCATCCCTGTACCTTTTGCAGAATATCAGTCTGTCCCTGATGTTTTTTCCTGGAGAGGAAGTCGCTTCTTTTCTGCCCTTCTTGACACCAGGCCATTCTCCAAAGTCTTTGCCTCACTGTGCGTGCAGATGCACTCACACCTGCCTGCTGCCATTCCTGAGCAAGCTCTGGTGGTGCCCCGATCCCGCAGCTGAATCAACTTTAGGAGACGGTCCTGGCGCTTGCTGGACTTTCTTGGGCGCCCTGGAAGCCTTCTTCACAACAATTGAACCGCTCTCCTTGAGTTTTGATGATCCGATAAATGGATGATTTAGGTGCAATCTTACTGGCAGCAATATTCTTGCTTGTAAGCCCTATTTGTGCAAAAAACAATGATGATGTTCATTGCAGGTAACCATGGGGACAAGATGGAAGATGATCAATGATTCCAAGCAGCCACCCTCCTTTTGAAGCTTCCAGTCTGTTATTCGAACTCAATCAGCATGAGACAGAGTGATCTCCAGCCTTGTCCTCGGCAACACTCACACCCTGTGTTAACGAGGAGAATCATGACATGATGTCAGCTGGTCCTTTTGTGGCAGCTGAAATGCAGTGGAAATGTTTTTTTGGATTCAGTTCAATTTGCATGGCCAAAGGAGACTTTGCATTAATTGCAATTCATCTGATCACTCTTCATTAACATTCTGGAATATATGCAAATTGCCATCATACAAACTGAGGCAGCAGCCTTTATGAAAATTAATATTTGTGTCCTCTCAAAACTTTTGGCCACGGACTGTAGACAGGCAGACAGACACAGACAGACAGGCAGGTAGGCAGACAGGACACATACGCAGACATACAGTCAGGCAGACAGACAGTGCCATTATACCTACTCCTCTGGCAATCAAAGTGATGAGCAGGGTTACTGCTGGCAGTAACTAGGAAACTCATTCAGCGGTGGGGCCTTCTTCTGCCTCCTATCTCTGGCCCATAATCTGTCTGTCCCCCAACCACAGCCACAGCCATCCAGTACGCTCACAAGGACCTGTGTCCATTACCTGGCCCTGCCCAACACCCACTGACCACCACTGTCCATCTGCAGGAGGGTGTGGTGCCCTGGGGGACCCTCCATGTTTCACGCCCAGTTAGATAGCTCAGACACAGGACAGAGGTGGACAGGTCCGTTTGGCCACCCCAGCATAGCCACAGAATGTCCAGAGAGCAGAATACAGGCCTCACTGGGTAATGATAGTCAGGCCCTAAGTTCCAGTCACGTTTTCAATGAAGCCTGATGAGGGTCTTTGTTTGGCTTCAATTAATAAACTGGAATCATCACAGGAATCTTCTCTGTTTGGGGTTTGCACTCAATATGCTCTATCTCTTCTCTCTCTCTCTCTCTCTCTCTCTCTCTCTCTCTCTCTCTCCTCTCTCTCTCCTCTCTCTCTCTCCTCTCTCTCTCTCTCTCTCTCTCTCTCTCTCTCTCTCTCTCTCTCTCTCTCTCTCTCTCCTCTCTCTTCTCTCTCTCTCTCTCTTCTCTCTCTCTCTCTTCTCTCTCTCTCTCTCTCTCTCTCTCTCTCTCTCTCTCTCTCTCTCTCTCTCTTCAGGTGTGAACTCCTTCCAGGTCTACATGGCCTATAAGGACTCTCTACCAGTGAGCACAGTGAGCGTAACAGTGTGCTAGCTGCCTACCAGACAACAACACATGGTTGTGTGAGCCCTACCTCCGCTCGTGCTTGCCAGAACATGTGAAACACGTCCGCGCCAAACTGTACATCTATGGAAAAAATGGACCATCGTCTGCCAAATCATGTGGCCTCATATAGAGGCACTGTGGTATTGGCTAGACTCGTGGTTAAACTGGAGCAGCCATGCCCAAGACTAGTTTAGCCATTGTTTTATAATAGCAGTGCTGGTTTCTATTTTCGTAGGTTTGATGTGTGTCGGAACTGTGAACCACTTCAATACTGAGTTATTCCATGTGTATTGTTCACTTATTTACTATGTCTATTCTGTTTCACTATGTTCTATTCATGTTATTACTATTCCATCATTTTTCTATGTTCTTTACAGTATATATGTCTATTCTTGTTATTAGTCATCAGTTTTCTAGCATGTTATTGTCTTACTATGTTCTATCATGTTATTTATATTCCTATTCATGTTATCACCATATGTTCTATTCAATGTTCTACTATGTTTCTATTCATGTTTTACACTGTTCTATTCATGGTATTTACTAGGTTCTATTCATCGTTCGTTAGTTCTATTATGTTTTACTAGTTCATATGTTTTACTATGTTCTAGTTCATGTTCATTACTCATTTCTTATTCATGTTGTCTTTACTTAGTATCAGTTTACATGTCATTTATTTACTATCAGTTCTTATATTCATGTTTATTACTATCTGTATTACTATTTCTATCGTTTTACCTAAGTTATAATCATGTTTTACTCATGGTTCTATATCATGTTTACTATGTTGTATTCATGTGATTACTATGTCTATTCATGTTTGCTGTACTATGTTCTCTATTCATGTTATTACTATGTTCCTTATGTTTTACTATTTCTATTCATGTATTATTAGTTAACTTGTTATTATTGTCATTACTATGTTTTACATGTTTCACTATTCATGTTATTATAGGTCTATCTGTTTACTATTTTATTCATGTTATTCTATGTTCTATTCATGTTGTTTTACTATTTATATTCATGTTTTTACTAGTTCTATTTATGTAGATTACTATGTTCTATTCATGTTTGTTACATATGTTATATTCATGTTTTACATATGTTCTATTCATGTTTACTATGGTTTCAGTTATTACTATGTCTATTATACATGTCTTTATTTATCTATTTCGATATTCAGTGTTGTACTAGTTCTATTCATGTCATTACTATGTTCCTATTCATGTTTACTAGTTTCTATCCATGTATAATTACTATGGTCTTATTCATGTTTTACTATGTTTACCTTTCATGTTTGTCTATAGTTCTATTCATGTTGATGTTTCTTATTTCATGTTAATTACTATGTTCTATTCGATTTTCTACTATAGTTCTGAATTATCTTTGTTCTAAGCTCTAATCATCTGTTTTTGTTCTTAAGTTCTAATCATGTTTTTCTTAAGTTCTAATCATGTTTCTACAGCTGTGATGAGAATCTTTACCTTCCTGGAGAGATGAGTGCATTGTGCAGTCCATGCTGAGAATGGAGAGATCATCGCCGAGAGTAACCCTTCTCACAACAAACCACCCACCCCCTTCCTCCTCTCCTCCCTAGTTTAACCTTGACCTTTATCCTACATTGTCATACATTTACTTGTTCCCCCAGACTAAACTGACTCCCATGTAGACTCTGTCAGAAGGGCAGGTGAAGTGGCTAGCGTGGCTATTGCAGGAGTCCACTGACAGTTAAATGTGTGATGCAGTTTATGTTAGTCTGTGTTATGACTGTAGCGTCCTGGGAGGAGCTGTGTGGGCCCTAATCAGCTGGCTGGACTCCCTCAGAGACTTAGGGTGTCTGGGATCGGTCTCAGGACAGTAAAGAGGCTTCCTTGCTGTCTGTGCGCCAGCGTTTAACCCACAACATAGTATCATGTCCCAACGATACCCCAAAGCAGTCCAGGGTGATATTGAGGTGAATGTGAGGGTGAATGTGAGGTTGATATGAGGGTGAATATGAGGGTGAATAGGCCACTAACTAAACCTCTATATCAGCCCGACAACAGATAACCACTCATCACTCTCTCCCAGCCCGGATCTCTCAATGCAGTGTGATAGAATGCAGGGTTCAATACTTCTGCCATCTTCTTTTTGGGGTGTGGTGTGTGTGTTTATGTGTGGGGTGTGTTGTGATATTATATATATATATATATATATTATACATTGTATGTATGTGTGATGTGTGTGTGTTGTGTGTGTGTGTGTGTGTGGGTGTTGTGTGTGTGTGTTGTGTGTGTGTGTGTGTGTGTGTGTGTGTGTGTGTGTGTGTGTCAGAGTTGGGGTGAATTAGTGTGAACATGGTCCCTCTGTTTGTCTGTCACAGAGCAGGCACGCATGCTGGAGATGGCATCACTGGACCAGAGGGACACGTGCTGAGCAGGCCAGAGGAGGTAGGCTGCTCTTACATATAAAAGTTGTGGGTGTGTGGTGTCTCTCTCTCTCTCTCTCTCTCTGTGGGTTTGTGCGCATGTGTCTTTCTCTGTGTGTGTGTGTCTCTCTCTCTCTCTCTCGGCTCTCTCTCTCTCTCTCTCTCTCCTCTCTCTCTCTCTCTCCCTCTTCTCTCTCTCTCTTCTCGTGTCTCTCTGGGTGCATTGTGTGCTTGTCTGTCTCGCTCTCTCTCTCTCTCTCTCTCTCTCTCTCTCTCTCTCTCTCTCTCTGTGTGTGTTTGTGCGTGTGTATCTCTCTGTGTGTGTGTGTGTCTCAGCTGAATTTTGCGGTTGGGGTGCCCAGGACGCCCCCGGGTGGGGTGCTTGGGACAGCCCCGGATGGGTTGCTCGGGACGCCTGGTTGGGGTGCTTGGGACGGCCCCGGGTGGGGTGCTCGGGACACCCGGGTGCACATGGGTTGTATTGTATGGCAGTCATGGACTAAATCAAGTTCAAGTGCACCGCTCTCCCTAGTAGTTATTTACTAGATATGCATAGCCATAAGTCATAGCCATAAGTCATAGCCATAAGTCATAGCCATAAGTCATAGCCATAAGTCATAGCCATAAGTCACAGCCATAAGTCACAGCCATAAGTCATAGCCATAAGTCACAGCCATAAGTCACAGCCATAAGTCATAGTCATAAGTCACAGCCATAAGTCATAATCATAAGTCACAGCCATGAGTCACAGCCATAAGTCATAGCCATAAGTCACAGCCATAAGTCACAGCCATAAGTCACAGCCATAAGTCACAGCCATAAGTAACAGCCATAAGTCATAGCCATAAGTTATAGCCATAACCTTACCAAGAGTACACCACAGGATATTACAGTGGCGACGAGAAGTGTTGATGTGAACCCAGTGAGGTATAAATACTTTTTCTCAGTTTCACCAACTACCAACGTCTTGGCTAACCAGCTAGCCTAACATCATCATGGTACTCATTGGACACATGTCTGTCGATATAAAGGAGGATTTTGATGAGTGACTGGCACTCTGGATGACTAATGATATTGCAGAGGAAAGTCAGTCATTGGTAGCAGGGCCTATGGATTGTTGAAAAGCTTGGTAGCCCCTAACAAACCGATCGATAAAGACTGAGGTTAGACTGATGATGAGGTTACCGAGGCACTGAGCACTCACTATAGGCCGCAGCCTTTGATCATAGCGGAAAGATTATGTTTACACCAACGTGATCAGAATGAGAGGGAAAGCATTGCTGTTTATGTTCCCCTTTTGCAAAAGTGGGAGGGAGAAATGGGCACCGAGCAAAAATGCTACTGTTGTGTAGAGAAATCCAACTCTCAGGACTGTAGATACGAGTGCTCAGAACTAGGACTAGTAGCGCAAGTGTGCMGGAAAGCTAAAAATAGCAACGAAGCAAAGATAATCACAGAAAGCAATGAGACAGGAGAAAATGCAGATGATGACATGGAACTGTTTTCAGTGTTCAGAGCGACTGACACTACTCAAGGAATTGTTCTTGAAGTGAAACTGAACAACACACCAGTTGAAATGCAAGTAGACACAGGAACTACAGTCACCATCATCTCAGAGAGCATGTAGGCTTTAGCACACATCCCACTGGAGAAAACACAAATGCAATACCACTGCTCAGCAGACTCACAGTACCAGTGCAGTACACGATGCAATGCGCAAAGCTACCACTAATGGTCGCCAAAGGCAACAAATGAGCAGTACCAGGGAGAAACCGGTTAAAACACATCCGGTTAGACTGGGAGAGCATTTTTCCAAGTGAATGACAAAAAAGCCACTGTTCCTCAACAAAGTGTTGGAGAAACACAATCAGGTTTTCAAAGAGGGTTTAGGCCTGATCTATGAGTTCAAAACGGACATCAAGATGAAACCAGAGGCCAACCCAAAGTTTCACAAGCCAGGCCCTGTTCCTTACACCTTTACGAGAAAAGGTGGAAAAAGAGCTGAAAAGACTGGAGGGGGAGAACATAATCACCAAGTTACATCGTGGAGTACCTAGGCCACAGAAAAGAAGCCCATTGTGGAGGCTGCATGTCTTAAAATGATCACATAACTCAGATATTTTCTAGCCCTGTTGAACTACTATGGCTGTTTCCTGGCAAACAAGTCTACCGTACTGAAGCCCTTCCACGAGCTGCTACAAACAGTGGCAATGGAAAAAACAGAGCAAAGATGTCTTCCACAAAAGTAAGTGGATGTTACTGGACAGTCAGTGTTTGGTGCACTATGACACCAAGAGACCCTTACGCTTGTGATGCCTCGTTGTAAGGGGTTGGAGCAGTGATTTTACATGTTTTTGAGAACGGGGACTAAAAGACCCATAGCATTTGCCTCCTGAACCCTCAGTTCTAGTGAGAAAAACTAGGAGCAGATAGAGAAATAAGGGTTGGCTCTGATCTTTGGAGTTAAGGAATTTCACAAGTATCTTTATGGCCGCAGATTTACTTTTTATTTCCAGATACCAAACCACTCCTGTCCATCTTCGGACCGAAGACAGCCTACTCTGTCAACCTCAAGAATGCCACCATTCTATCAGCCTACCGTTATGACATCGAATACCACTGCTCAGCCGATCACTTAAATGCTGACACATTATCCTGGCTACCACTGGACGGAACGGAGGCACCGGAAACGGCTGGTAATGTCTTCTACTTTGCAGCGTGGGACGACATACCACTTCAAGCCACAGACATTGCCATGGGGACAAAGAGAGACACTGTGTTGTTCAAAGTGTTGGATTTCACACTGCATGGCTGGCCAAGCTATGTAGAAAGATAGGAGCTATAGGGATACTTTACCAGAAGACTGCAGCTATCAACTGACAAAGGCTGTCTACTCTGGGGTTGCAGAGTAATCATACCCACAGAAAAGCGAGGTTACTCAACGACCTGCATAAGGAGCATCCTGGAATGTGCTGCATGAAGGCCCTGGCACAAAACCATGTGTGGTGGCCAGCTAAAGACCTTGGAAACAAAGTAAACAATGTGACATTTGTATGTCAGTGAGGAACCTGCCGAACCCTGCAACGCTACACTGATACGGAAATGGCCAAGTCGAGAGTGGCAGCTTTTACACATTGGAATTTGCAGAGGAGGATCAACTTCATTTCCTTGTGCTGATTGACAGCCATTCAAAATGGATTGAAGTGGAGATACCTTGTCAATTGTACAACTGAATGCATTCAACTGAAATGTGTCTTCTGCATTTAACCCAACCCCTCTGAATCAGAGAGGTGCGGGGTGCTGCCATAATCAACGTCCACGTCTCCGGCACCCGGGGAACAGTGGGTTAACTGCCTTGCTCAGGGGAAGAACGACAGATTTTTACCTTGTCAGCTCTGGGATTTAATCCAGCAACCTTTCATTCACTGGCCCAACGCTCTAACCACTAGGCTACCTGGCAGTAGTAGACATTGCCAGTCCAGGGTTAGTTTAATCTGTTCAGAGACTAATTGATTGTTCTGTCTGTCTTCGTCTGCCTGTCTGTCTGTCTGCGTGTGTGTGTGTGTGTCGCTGTCTATCTGTCCATTCCCCCCCATCTAGCTGGAGGCAGAGGCTGTGTTCCGCGCCATCACCATTGCCAGCCAGACCAACTGTCCCCTGTATGTGACCAGGGTCATGAGCAAGAGTGCTGCCGACATCATCTCACAGGCCAGGAAAAAAGGTACACGGGTTTCCAGTGTGGCTGTGATTGTGCTTTAATTACCGTATCAAGAAGGCAGCTAACTTAGATATTTGTTAGTCACAATGAATGCATAGAAAGAAGATAATCTACCTTTCATATCAGAACACGAGAGCTGTCCCCAGGTGATAAGTTAGAGATTCATCTCAAAACGGGCCTTACCCGCATGTCCCTTGGAGGTAGTTGTCCTCACCTCTTAGTGCAACTTCGCTGCTGCCTCTTAAACTCTTCTGTTCTGTAAGAGGATTGGAATGCACCTATGCCCTTATGTGCTGATCCTAGTGTCTTGGTTCACACCCTAGATTTACACTATAGGTCTGGTCTGGTAGACACACCGGATAGAAGAAGGCCCGTTTTGAGATGAATCCCTAACTTATCACCCGGGGCTCGCCGTAGCAAACTGTCAGAAAACCTGTCTCTGCCATTCATCAGGAGCCCACGGCGGAGCAGGGAGAGAGAGTAGGCCTSTTGTACGTGATGGAGAGAAAGATATACACTTTCTGAACTGAGAAGAAAAAGAGAGGAAGGGAAAGATGCATGTCCTCATGTAGGAAGCATGTAAGGGTCACTCGGTGCTCCCAAGAGGCCTTGTTTTCATCACTGGCTGGTCCCATTCCTCAGCGCTGACATCCGATTCGTCATGTCAAAGCCCAGAGAGGGAAAGAGACTTGCAAATAGCAACAGGAAAGTTAAACATGAAGCAAGGTTGAGACCATCCAATCTTTCCTACAATCTGCTTTAGCTGGATCAGCTGACCTTTTAGTTCTGTTAGATTCTCCCTTTAGGTCTTATGTTTCAAGCTTTATTTGTCATATTCACAACTACAGTGAAATGCTTAACTTGCAAGCCCTTCCCAACAGTGCAATATTCAATATCAAAATTTAAAAAAAATTAAACCCAGGAAAAATAAAGGAAGAAAAAAATKGAGAATGTAAGCTATACATGTTTACAGGGTCAGTGCCAGTACCAAATAGAAAATGTGCAAGGATACTAGACATTGTACATTTGCTACTGGCTTTGACCTGGGATAAACCTATCAAGTTAACGAGTGAGTACATTTTTAGAAGCATGAGGTGAGTTGATTTAATGTAGTCTCATCCTGGGTGTTAATATCTTTTCCCCAGGTAACGTTGTGTTCGGCGAGCCAATCACGGCCAGCCTTGGGACTGACGGGACACACTATTGGAGCAAGAACTGGGCCAAGGCTGCCTCCTTTGTGACATCACCCCCCCTCAGCCCGGACCCCACCACCCCAGACTACCTGAACACATTACTGGCCAGGTAAAGAGCTCCCCCTGTTGACTGTATGACACTCCACTGACCTAGCATGTCCTCGCTGCATCAAACACGTTAGACTGATAGGGTTCTGGAGGCGCTTCTAACCTCATGATGGATTTATTATTTATTCAACCTTTATTTTGACAGGGAGTCATGCTGAGACCAAGGTCTCTTTTATAGATCAATACACACTGTACACATCAATATACACTATACACATCAATATACACTATACACATCAATAGACTTCAAAATACACATCAATATTCACGTCAATATACACATCAATATACACTATACACATCAATAGACATCAAAATACACATCAATATACAGTATACACATCAATATACACATCGGTATACACATCAATATACACATCGATATACACTGTACACATCAATATACACTATACACACCAATATACACATCGGTATACACATCAATATACACATCGATATACACTGTACACATCAATATACACTATACACATCAATATACACATCAATAGACATCAAAATACACATAAATATACACATTGATATACACTGTACACATCAATAGACACATCAATATACACTGTACACATCAATATACACATATGGTTGCACGAGTTGGTGTGTTTGTCTGTTAGGAAAGTTAGAGTGCTCTGTAAGAAAGGGAAGACAGCTATAACTGGTAGGAGGAGACCTTGGCACTTGACTCAGAGTAATCGATCTACTTTAGTCGCAGCTCTGCTGTGTTGTCTGAGCTATTCCAGTTGTATGTGAGCTTTTTCAGCTTTTCTGTATGGAATAAACATTTCCCGGTTTGACCGGGAAGGTGTAACGCTTCTCGTGGGCTGAAGGAAGAGTGGACCAAGGTGCAGCGTTTAAAGTCTTCATGATTTAATCCAACAAAACCAAATCGAACAAAAACAACAAACAGGAGAACGAAAGCGAAACAGTTCTGTCTGGTGCAGACACAAAACAGAAAACAACTACCCACAACTACCCACCAAACCAAAATAGAGACATAAGAAGGATCTCTAAGGTCAGGGCGTGACAGCAGGGAGGGCTGAGCGTCTGTAGGTTGTAGTTTTTTCCCCTTAAATGAAGCCTAGACAACCAGGTGAGGGGAGTTCCTTACTAATCATAATTCATCAGTCATGTTCAAGGGAGGAGCGAAAACCCGCAGGCACTCGGCCCTCCGTGGAATGAGTTTGACACGTGTGCCTTAAGGGATCGTAGATCACAGCTATGATGTAAAGCAATTATTTCAGGTCTGAAGCAGTACCTGTGGAAGAGGTACTCTGGAAGAGTTTCATAATTGAATCTGTTGCTGAAAGCCACTGTTGTGTGCGATGTACAACATACTGCATCTCAACACATTTCTTACTACTGTTCTAGCATGTTTCAGCTGCAAAGCCATGGCTAAGTTGTTACTCTCTGTCTCTCTCTTTTCTCGCTCTTTCTCGCTCTCTTCTCTCTCGCTCTTTCTCTCGCTCTCTCTCTTTCACTTTCTCTCTCTTTAATTTTCTCTTTCTCTCTCTTTCACTTTTTCTCTCTCTCTCTTTTCTCTCTATCTCCCTCCCTCCCTCCCAGTGGTGACCTGAATGTGACTGGTAGTGCCCACTGCACCTTCAGCGTGGCCCAGAAGGCCATAGGGAAGGATGACTTCACTCAGATCCCTGAGGGTGTGAACGGAGTGGAGGAGAGGATGTCCCTCATCTGGGAGAAGGCTGTGGTGAGGATGGATGGGTGGACACCTGTCTGCATGGCATATGTCTTTCTCTCTTTCTTTGGTTGTGTCCAAAATGGCACTCTATTCCCTTTATAGTCCACTAATTTTGACATGGGCCCATATGGCTCTGGTCAAAAGTAGTGTACAATATAGGGAATAGGGTGCTATTTAGGATGCATACTCCTACCTAGTCGGTATTCATGTCATAATAATGAATTCCCCTCGACCACACCCACAAATTGGGGGAAAAAATAACATTCTTTCCCATTGACYCCCAGTGTAAAAGAGACAACTTTGTTGACTATTTTTTGTTCTACTTAAATTGTGGGGACCTAGTGTCCAAGATGGTTACACGTAGTTATATGTGTGGAAACATTTCATCACAGGTAAGACATTTAACTTGTTTAGTATAGTCCGTTTGTTACTCCACTCACTACTATAGTCCATTTGTTACTCCACTCACGACTTGTAGCTATATAGTCTGTTTGTTTGTGTTGTTGGTCTTGGCTAGCTTAATGTTCTGGTCGGTWKCTAACTAGCACTCAGTCACATGGCTGCTAGCACGTCATGAAAAGAGGCATGAGGGAAGCCCTACAATATTATATTTGTCTAAGTAGTGAGAACACTCAGGAGCAGGCAATGTTAAAAAGTAATCTTTAGACATGTCGTACTTTTCTTTTATATAGTTTTGTAACTGAGTAAAACAAGCAGACAACAAGAACATGATTTAAGAAAAGGTCAAGTTTCTGCTGTGAGTCAAGGTGGGCGGGGCCACAGCATTCTATTTAATACCGACTGGGACTATCCTGTTTCTTTCTTTCATGTCCTTATTTTCTCAGCTTCGCTAGCCCTCACTAACCCTCTCTTTTACTAACCCTCTTAGCTACTCTGAGTACTCCACTTCCTCCAGTTTATGCTGCACATTCTCCACAGTTCACTGCAGCTCCTCCTCTCTCCTCTTCCCTAATACATCCTGGTAGTGTGGTTTAGTGATATCTCTGGATCTATCCCCCCAGCCGTTCACCCTGCTTACAGAATTAAACAGTATAGATCTCTATCTATCTCTGGGTCTTTCCCCCTGCTTACAGAATAAAACAGTGTGTATCTCTTTTTTTTCTCCTTAATTATTTTTCTTGCTCTTGAACTCAGACTTGGTTTTGTATTTTCTTGACAGCTGTGTTATGAATGAAGAGTTGTGGTGCAGCTTTACCTCAGAATTATTCACACTGGTCTACCTTAAGACAAAAAACACATGGTCTCAGCTCTAGCATTGACTGTGTGTGTGTGTGTGTGTGTGTGTGTNTGTGTGTGTGTGTGTGTGTGTGTGTGTGTTCTTGCGCTTGACTACAAGAGTACCCTCACCCACCAGTCAGCTGTAAAAGCGTCTTTGTTTAGCTAGCACTTCACCATTATAACATTTTGAAGTCACCTTTTTTTCCTGCTCACTCAGACCACTGGCAAGATGGACGAGAACATGTTTGTTGCCGTGACGAGCACCAACGCCGCCAAGATCCTAAACCTGTACCCCCGTAAGGGACGGATAGCTGTGGGCTCCGATGCTGACCTGGTCATTTGGGACTCAGATGCTGTCCGCACCATCACCGCCAAGACGCACAATTCGGTAAGAGGTCAAAGGCTAGGGGTGAATAAAGTTTCAGTGACCTTTCAGTTTCTCAGAAGGGAAATGAAGTCCCTGTAGACTCCCTGCGCACAGGAGCCCAGAGCGTACACTACAGTGCAGGGTTAAACAGAGGAAGTGTCTGCTCAGGAAATCAAGCATTCTGCACTTCCTGCTGCAGGCACAGAGAACGAGGGAGTGAGAGAGAGAGAGACACAGAGACCTCAGAGAAAAGCAGAATAGTACGATGAAGAGGTGTGGAAAGACAGAAACACAGAGAGAGATATAGAACGACAAAGAGAGGGAGAGAAAKAAAGAGCTGGAAAAAGATTGGACAAGTTTTCAATGTCTTTTCCATACGTGGAAAAGATCCAACGAGACCCAAGGTTTTTACATAATGATGTCACCTTCTCGTTTCCTGCTTGTAGCCCCTCCAGACWACAAAACAAGCACATAAGAACACAGAACATAAGAACAGGGGCTCCTGTCCATGTTAATGATGGCTACAGTGATCTATTGGGCACAGTAGTTAAGTGCTTTACAACCTGTGTATCCCTTCCTCTGTAGTAAATACAAGTATCCCATTATCTGAAATGTTTGATCTGGTTAGCTTTGTATATGTTGTTGCAGATAGAACCCGGCMGTGACATCATACTTGGCAGATGTGGAGCCATTATGTCCAGTCCAGAGGAGGCTGGTGGGAGAAGCTATAGGAGGACCGGCTCATGGTAATGGCTGGAATGGAATCAGTGGAATGGAGTTTCCATATGTTTGCTGTACCATTCCATTAATTCCATTCCAGTCTTTACAATGAGCCCGTCTTCTTATAGCTCTTCCCACCAGCCTCCTCTGGTCCTGTCCTGGCCTGAATCTGGAAAAACAGCAGGGCCGTGTGCATAGGAACACACAGACCATAGAAGAGAGCGGGCAACAGATTGCAAAAAAATATGTAGAGAGAGACAGAATGATAGACGGAATAAGAGAGTTTAGTGGCAGGAGAATAGAGAGAGGGGGAATGGATCAGAGATGACCAGCGAGAGTGAAAGAGAGTAGAAAGAAAGTGGGAGAGAGAGAGAGAGCTAGAGAAAGAGAAGATAAATTGGTAGAGAGGGAGAGAGTGCTAGAGAAAGAGGAAGTGTTAGGGAGAGAAGGAGAGACAGTGCTAGAAAAAGAGGGAGAGAAAGTGGTAGAGAGGGAGAGAGTGCGTGTGATAGAGGAAGTGTTAGGGAGAGAAGGAGAGACAGTGCTAGAAAAAGAGGGAGAGAAAGTGGTAGAGAGGGAGAGAGTGCTAGAGAAAGAGGAAGTGTTAGGGAGAGAAGGAGAGACAGTGCTAGAAAAAGAGGGAGAGAAAGTGGTAGAGAGGGAGAGAGTGCGTAGAGAGAGTGATGCGTGGAGTCATTAGCTCCAGCTGTGCGATGGCAGCTGTTTGTCTTTAAATGCCAAAAGGAGGCATATGAGAAACAGGCCGACTGGATGATGTGGAGGAGGTGGAGAAGGAGGGTTATTTATCTCTCTTCTCCCACACATGTTGTTAATTAAGGCAGAACCATGGTCTCATCTCTACAGAGACGGCCTGCCTGCCTACCAAGCCGCCCGCCAACCCGCCTCCTCTTTTCCTCTGTCCCCACAGCCAAACTGGGCCTGTGTGTCCCATGACTCTACTTAGCTCTCCCTCAATAAGCTCTACGTCTCACTACAACACATAGAATGGCCTCTCATCAGACCAGTTTTAAGAGCAATATGTCCAAATCTGATTTACTTTAGTGGAATTAGCCGGCTCTTCATCTGAATAAGTGTGTCAGCTCATAATGTAAATCACAGACAGTCTTTGGTGCGTGAGGTCATGTGTTTCAGAGACTGTTTCTTTTTTCTTGACCTTCTGAGTCCACAAAGACACACCGATGTAAACTCATGTAAACTCTCCGGCGCCATTTGTGTCAGACGAGTGACTGTCAGACTGCAGAAATACTGGAAATAGTTGTGTTTACGTGGGAGCTGGTTGCTTCTGCATCGCTGTACTGTCATTTCCTCCGCTTGAGAGTTATGAGCACTTGAAAGTTCCTGCAGCTGCTCATCGGTTGTATAACTGGATTGTGCTTGTGAATCTCTACAGTAAGTAACGGCAGCATAACAGACTGTACTGGGGTGCAACGGGGAAAAGTAGGCTTGATAAATCTAGAGTTTTTGTTTTTGTAATTTGTCATTCTCCTCTCTTTTGTTGGCCTAGCATCACTGACCAAGACATACAATATCCACTTAAAGATGCACTATGCAGAAATCCGCCATTTCCTGGTTGCAACAATTATAATAGTTCACCTAATTTCAGTTTATGTGACAAAAAAAGAAAGTTTAGTGTAGAGAATCATTGTACCATTTTAAACCGCTGTGAAAAATATTTTCCATAACTACAAATATTGTATTTTCAGCTGTTGGAAGCTGGTGTACAAAACCCAAACACACATTGAACCGATACATCAGATGACCTGATCGCTGAACATCTTATTCCAAAYTCATGGGCATTAATATGGAGTTGGTCCCACTCTTCTGGGAAGGCTTTCCACTAGATGTTGGAACATTGCTGTGGGGACTTGCTTCCATTCAGCCACAAGAGTATTAGTGAGGTTGGGCACTGATGTTGGGTGAATAGGCCTGGCTCGCAGTCAGCGTTCCAATTCATCCCAAAGGTGTTCGATGAGGTTGAGGTCAGGGCTATGTGCAGGGCAGTCAAGTTCTTCCACACCGATCTCGACAAACCATTTCTGTATGGACCTCACTTGGTGCATTGTCATGCTGAAACAGGAAAGGACCTTGCCCAAACYGATGCCACAAAGTTGGAAGCACAGAATCGTCTAGAATGTCATTGTATGCTGTAGAGTTAAGATTTCCCTTCACTGGAACTAAGGGACCTAGCCCGAACCATGAAAAACAGCCCCAGACCATTATTCCTCCACCACCAAACTTTACAGTTGGCACTATGCATTGGGGCAGGTAGCATTCTCCTGGCATCTGCCAAACCCAGATTTGTCCGTTGGACTGCCAGATGGTGAAGCGTGATTCATCACTCCAGAGAACGGATTTACACTGCTCCAGAGTCCAGCCGACACTTGGCATTGCGCATGGTGATCTTAGGCTTGGTGATCTTAGGCTTTCCATGGCTGCTCGGCCATGGAAACCAATTTCATGAAGCTTTCCTTGACGAGCAGTTCTTGTGCTGACATTGCTTCCAGAGGCAGTTTGTACCTTGGTAGTGAGTGTTACAACCGAGGACAGGCGATTTCTACACACTACTCACTTCAGCACAAGGCGGTCCCGTTCTGTGAGCTTGTGTGGCCTGTCACTTTGCGGCTGAGCCATTGTTACTCCTAGACGTTTCCACTTGACAATAAAAGCACTTACAGTTGACCGTGGCAGCTCTAGCAGAGCAGAAATTTTATGAACTGACTTGTTGGAAAGGTGACATCCTATGATGGTGCCACATTGAAAGTCACTGAGCTCATCAGTAAGGCCATTCTTCTGCCAATGTTTGTCTATGGAGATTGCCTGGCTTTGTGCTCGATTTTATACACCTGTCAGCAACGGGTGTGGTTGAAATAGCCGAATCCACTAATTTGAAGGGGTCCACATACTTTTGTATATCTAGTGTGTACTGCTTCTTAGACTTGCTTTCTTTCAATGAGAATGACAGATCTATAACTCAGTTTTATGTGAATATGGTGGGGTCACACAAAAGTTATATATTTCAGCTTTAATGTATAACGTGTTTGACTCTGCGTGTGTTTGACTCTGTGTGTGTTTGACTCTGTGTGTGTTTGACTCTGTGTGTGTTTGACTCTGTGTGTGTTTGACGATGTGTTGATTTGACTCTGTGTGTGTTTCACTTTGTGTGTGTTTGACTCTGCGTGTGTTTGACGATGTGTTGGTTTGACTCTGTGTGTGTTTGAATGTGTTTGACTCTGTGTGTGTTTGACTCTGTGTGTGTTTGACGATGTGTTGATTTGACTCTGTGTGTGTTTGACTTTGTGTGTGTTTGACTCTGCGTGTGTTTGACGATGTGTTGGTTTGACTCTGTGTGTGTTTGAATGTGTTTGACTTTGTGTGTGTTTGACTCTGTGTGTGTTTGTATGTGTTTGACTTTGTGTGTGTGCACGTGTGCCTGCAGTCATGTCTATGCTTGTGTGTATTCCAGGCTGCTGAGTACAATGTGTTTGAGGGCATGGAGCTSCGTGGTGCCCCCTCGGTGGTGATCTGCCAGGGGAAGCTGGTGCTGGAGGATGGGAACCTGCACGCCACCTCCGGGGTCGGCCGCTTCATCCCCTGCACCCCCTTCCCGGACTTTGCTTACAAGCGCATCAAGGCCAGGAAGCAGGTAAAAGATGCTCGCCT
>NC_036863.1:5716377-5720870 GCF_002910315.2 Salvelinus sp. IW2-2015 | reverse complement strand
CTCTCCTCTCCTTACTGTCTAGTCAACGTCTGAGTAAGTCTGTCTCTGGACTCTGAGTAACTGTCTCTGGACTCTGAGTAACTGTCTCTGGACTCTGAGTAACTGTCTCTGGACTCTGAGTAACTGTCTCTGGACCTGAGTAACTGTCTCTGGACTCTGAGTAACTGTCTCTGGACTCTGAGTAACTGTCTCTGGACTCTGAGTAACTGTCTCTGGAACTCTGAGTAACTGTCTCCCTTTTATACAATTATTTAACAATATGAAAGTATTTCCAATGAACATACTGTATTCCTAACGCTTCAGTTCTGTCTTAGAATAAGTTTTATATGGATGGTTTTGTCACGGACAGCGTTAGTATGTGACAGTATAATCACAGCCGTATATATTCCCCCCAAGCAGACACATCGATGGCCTGAACGAACTTTATCTGACTCTTTGTAAACTGGAAACCACACACCCTGAGGCTGCATTCATCGTAGCTGGGGATTTTAACAAGGCTAATCTAAAAACAAAAACTCCCTAAATTCTATCAGCATATCGATTGTGCTACCAGGGCTAGAAAAAACCCTAGATCAATATACTAATTTCCGCGACGCATATAAGGCCCTCCCCCGCCCCCCTTTCGGAAAAAGCTGACCACGACTCCATTTTGTTGATTCCAGCCTACAAACAGAAACTAAAACAACAAGCTCCCGCGCTCAGGTCTGTTCAACGCTGGTCCGACCAATCTGAATCCACGCTTAAGACTGCTTCGATCACGCGGATTGGAATATGTTCCGCACTGCGTCCAACAACAATATTGCACGAATAGCTGATTCGGTGAGCGAGTTCTTAGGAAGTGCATTGACTGATGTCGTACCCACAGCAACGATTTAAAACATTCCCAAACCAGAAACCGTGGATTGACGGCAGCATTCGCGTGAACTGAAAGCGCGAACCACTGCTTTTAACCAGGGCAAGGTGACCGGAAGCATGACCCGAATACAAACAGTGTAGCTATTCTCTCCGCAAGGCAATCAAACAGGCTAAGTCCCAGTACAGAGACAAAATCGAGTCGCAATTCAACAGCTCAGAACACAAGAGGTAGTGCAGGGTTCTAAGTCAATCACGGATTACAAAAAGAAAACCACCCCGTCGCGGACCAGGATGTCTTGCTCCCAGGACAGGCCTTAACAACTTTTTTGCCCGCTTTGAGGACAAATACAGTGCAACTGACACGGCCCCCTACCAAAACCTGCGGGCTCTCCTTCACTGCGGCCGAGGTGAGTAAAACATTTAAAAGTGTTAACCCTCGCAAGGCTGCAGGCCCAGACGGCATTCCCAGCGCGTCCTCAGAGCAGCTGGCTTGGTGTGTTTACGGACATATTCAATCAATCCCTATCCCAGTTGCTGTTCCCACATGCTTCAAGAGGGCCACCATTGTTTCTGTTCCCAAGAAAGCTAAGGTAACTGAGCTAAACGACTACCGCCCCGTAGCACTCACTTTCCGTCATCATGAAGTGCTTGAGAGACTAGTCAAGGACCATATCACCTCCACCCTACCGACACCCTAGACCCACTCCAATTGCTTACCGACCCAATAGGTCCACAGACGACGCAATCGGCAACCACACTGCACACTGCCCTAACCCATCTGGACAAGAGGAATACCCATGTGAGGAATGCTGTTCATCGATTACAGCTCAGCATTTACACCATAGTACCCTCCAAACTCGTCATCAAGCTCGAGACCCTGGGTCTCGACCCCGCCCTGCTGCAACTGGGTCCTGGACTTCCTGACGGCCGCCCCCAGGTGGTGAGGGTAGGTAACAACATCCCCACCCCGCTGATCCTCAACACTGGGCCCCACAAGGGTGCGTTCTGAGCCCTCTCTGTACTCCCTGTTCACCCACGACTGCGTGGCATGCACGCCTCCAACTCAATCATCAAGTTTGCGGATGACACTACAGTGGTAGGCTTGATTACCCAACAACGACGAGACGGCCCTACAGGGAGGAGTGTGGGGCCCTCGGAGTGTGGTTGTCAGGAAAATAAACCTTCACACTCAACGTCAACAAAACAAAGGAGATGATTGTGGACTTCAGGAACAGCAGAGGGAGCCCACCCCCCTATCCACATCGACGGGTCATGTAGTGGAGAAGGTGGAAAGTTTTAAAGTTCCTCGGTGTACACATCCACGGACAAACTGAATTGGTCCACCCCACACAGAACAGCGTTGTGAAGAAGGCGCAGCAACAGCGCCTCTTCAACCTCAGGAGGCTGAAGAAATTCGGCTTGTCACCAAAAAGCACTCTCTGGACTCTGAGTAACTGTCTCCCTTTTATACAATTATTTAACAATATGAAAGTATTTCCAATGAACATACTGTATTCCTAACGCTTCAGTTCTGTCTTAGAATAAGTTTTATATGGATGGTTTTGTCACGGACAGCGTTAGTATGTGACACTGAGCCAAGGACTGTGAGGTCTGTGAGGCGGAAGGTAAGCCTAGCAGTTACGAGCGTTGGGCCCGTAACGTTGCTCGTTCGATTCCTTGAGCCGACTAGGTGAAAAATCTTTCAATGTGCCCTTGAGCAAGGCACTTAACCTTAATTGCTTCTGTAAGTCGCTCTGGATAAGAGCATCTGCTAAATGACAAAACAAATAATACAAAATAATAGAAGGTCAGTGAGTTGGGTACATCTAGAAGTGTTTTCTCAGTGGTCAGGGATTAATCAGCTSTAATCTGATGCAGAGCTGAGATGAGCCATTCAGCACCCACAAACATGGAAGATGTCACCGCAGCTTTCCATTAAAGACAGCTTAGCTTTACACTAATGCACACTGCTGTGGCTCAGCCCATGCCACGCATCATCAGATGTACCATCAATCTCAATGTACATTACATACCTGTAATGTGGGATGTGTGGGAGAYAAGTGTTATGTCAGACTTGAGGATTCATGTCAGGGGCGTCGGCTGTTGGCTGTAGGTTACATACTGTAACAACTGACTGCCAGGGAGTGCCTGTTGTAGCCATGTGTMTGGTTATAACAATGGTTTTGAAGGGATATGATGTGTTCATGGGGTTGCTCATATTGCTGGTGTTTGGTGGATACTCAACAGCAACAACAGTGTGCTATTTTAAGTGGATATTTCAACACAAGTGGGTTATATTAAATGAGTTGTGTTCAACTTGAAACGGCTACCCTCCCATTCTGCCATCATTCTCTTTTTGCCCAGACTATAGAGATGTTTCTTTGGTGAGACCTATGTATTAATGCAATGTTGATCTTGGTGGCAGTAAGTCTTTTCTGATGCTCCTAGCTCAGCTTCCAGGGATTCCTTAGTCACATGACCCTAGGACAGCATGTCCAATAAGAACTGAGTCTGTCAGTAAATCTGGAAGTGCTTTCCTTAGGAWAACACTGGGTGAAATATGCATTGGCACAAAGCATTCTACAAACAACCCCATGAATCTAATTCTAAACAAGCATTGTCATGGAGAACTGTTATAAAGTTACCAACAGAAATGATCATCTTTCTCTTTTCTCTCTTTCTCCATATTTCTCCTTCTCTCTCCCTTTATCACCCCTGTCTCCCTCTCTCTCAGTTGGCAGTCCTGCGGGCAGTGCCCAGGGGCATGTATGACGGTCCTGTGTCTGACTTCTCGCCCATGTCTCGTGGTGGTACCCCCTCAGCGTCTGCCCGTACCTCCCCCACCAAGCAGCCTGTGAGGAACCTGCACCACTCCGGCTTTAGCTTAGCAGGTAACCCTGCACAGCGTGGTGAGCTTCAGCTACCTTTTCATTTACCCATCCGCTTTCCCATCCCTGGTTGTCATAGGAAGTGCCAGGAACCTGACACACACACACACTCAACAACAGTCAACAATGACACATTACAATGCAATTCACGCTTGATATGCTGCCATGGTCGACTTTGCCGTTTGTCTGCGGAATAGCCTTCGGGTGAAATCTGACATTTTACCATAATCAAATTTTCTGCCTTCATGATTTGTTTGAGGTAATAAATGCACACAGCACAAGACATTTGTCCTCCAGCCATCTTGGTACTTCCAGACAGTGCTCTATATGTTTCTCAAGTCTTTTTGTTATCTTAAAAAGAAAAAAGTTTTTTTTACATTGGTTGATTTAATTCATTTCAGCTTGATGCAGCTTTGTCTTGGTTCTCTCTCTCTCTCCCTCTCTCTGTATGCATCTTAATTCAACTACAGTATGTTCTAAGATTTCCGCCCAGACATCTGGCATCTCACTTTCGTAGTTGTTGTCTGTTTAATGAAGCTCATCTAATGAGCGGGTACAATGAGGCTGATGATAATTGATGTGTCTAAAGTTCGTTCACATAACCAATAGCAGGACAGCGAGAGAGGAGACAGCGAGAGAGAGGACAGGCGAGAGAGAGACAGAGAAGAGAGCAGAGAGAGAGAGAGAGAGAGAGAGAGAGAGAGAGAGAGAGGAGAGTAGAGAGCAGAGATGAGAGAGAGAGAGGAGAGA
>NC_036863.1:5698596-5716115 GCF_002910315.2 Salvelinus sp. IW2-2015 | reverse complement strand
CTGTCTCTCTCTCTCTGTCTCTCTCTCTCTGTCTCTCTCGCTGTCTCTCTCTCTCTCTGTCTCTCTCTCTGTCTCTCTCTCTCTGTCTCTCTCTCTCTGTCTCTCTCTCTCTGTCTCTCTCTCTGTCTCTCTCTCTCTCTGGCTGGAGCTGGCTTTGTTAATGGGAAGCCTAAAGAGACAGTACTCTAATCCTGTTTCTGTTAGGTCCCCCCACCACAGAGGATATCCTCATCCTGATGCTTAAAGAGACAGCACTCTAATCCTGTTTCTGTTAGGTCCCCCCACCACAGAGGATATCCTCATCCTGATGCTTAAAGAGACAGCGCTCTAATCCTGTTTGTCTGTTAGGTCCCTCCACCACAGAGGATATCCTCATCCTGATGCTTAAAGAGACAGCGCTCTAATCCTGTTTGTCTGTTAGGTCCCCCCACCACAGAGGATGTCCCCATCCGGCCAGCGGGACGCCGCATTGTAATTCCCCCTGGTGGTCGCTCCAACATCACATCCCTCAGCTAAGAGGTTTAACCAGGAGAGACACCAGTCAGAAGATGACAACAGCCATTGGGAGACGACGGAGACATGATTAGTTAAAACAAGTTAAGTTGAGTAAAACACTGAATCCTCATGCCTTACCAGCCACAATGCTACCTGCTTAAGCTTCTAAAAGCTCAGTACTACTCCTCCTAGGGAATTGCAGGTCAGTCACTAAAACAAAATATTCATTTAAAGTACATTTGTTTACAAAAAGATTGGGTTTGTATGGTCTGGAATAACAGGAGCATGTTCATAACCAGAGTATAGGGGATCAATTTCTATTACTGTCCCTCATCGTCTACGTTAGTCATTGTGTCAACTGTGTATTGACATTTTAGGCAATACTCTGAATTTATAATATAGTTAAATAAACCTCATGATACCAATTTCCACAGTGTTCTGATGCTTGTTACCTAGGAAAAGTAATACGGCCTTTTACTTCCATCATGTTTGGCTTTCACCCTTTTTCAGTGCTAGTCTGCTGATTTAGTTCCCTAGCAATGTAATGATAACATGCAGTAACGTCCATAACTGATAGGTGGCATTGTGAGTACGTATGATTGATGTAACGTAGCTTTGTGAATGATGTTGTTCGTTGCCTCCCTGGGTTGTTGAACCAGGAGTGATAGTCATTAGAGATGGTCTTGTTTCTTATTTTTCTTGAAGATAAAAACTTATCTGGTATTACAATATTATTTTGCAAACATGCAATAGCATATTATAGTAGAAATGGTTGTCATGTTTAATTTTCCCCCTGCGCTCCGCTCCACTCCATCCTGGCTGTAGATGACATTGTGAGAAACCGTCCTTTGCATTTGCTTCAAGCTTAATGCCTGTTCCTATTCATACCTTTTAGCAAGTCATCTGGGTGGTTAAGAAAACATGTAACCCTTGCACAAGAAGTAAAACCAAGCTTAACTTCCATGGCCTGGGTCGTGAAATTGTAATTATGAGCTTTGTGAACAATAATACATACAAAAAAATGTTTATGATAAAAGTAACAAACCTTTGAAATCACAGTAATTTACCTCTGGCTTTATTTCTATTTTCCTGACAATGTGGGCTCTCGTTTTGAAGCAACAGACCATCATGCCCTGCATTCAACAACATAACATTGAAAGATAATGTTGTGCTGGTTTAAATGGCAACACTCCGAGAGAGTCCCCACAATGCTGTACACTTCAGCTGACTGACAGCCCTTGGTTTGGTATCTAACTAACACCAAGGAGAGGACAGACCGGCGTAGCCCTGGGTCACTCTCTTTCAGAGTCCTTTTCTATGCTTCTGGTCTGTTTACCTGTCCCAGACAAGGGAGGGGATTGTAGTATGTTTTTAGAATGAGGCTAGGAGGAGGAGGAGGAGGATGAGGAGAGCTTTATTTTTGCTCTCCCAATCAGCTGAGGAAGAGGTCGTGAGGTCATTGTTTTTTATTGAGTGATGATGTGGAATTCGAAGCAATCCAAGTGGTGATTATATTTATGTTAGTTTGACTTGATCTTTTTTATAGTTTTTATGTCTTTTTTTACTGTTGTATCAAAACCCAGAGAAGGCAGGTCAAAACAACATTGAGGTGTGATGTGGTGGTATGAACTGTTCCTGAATAAACATGAGTTGCAACTGACTGGTTGTCTCTGTTTGATTTCTCAATATACAGTATAGTAGATGTAAAAATATACCTTTTAATGTACTCTGAACATGACCGGTCCAGGAGGAATCACATTCTTGCCAGAGCACCTTGTTAAAGAACATCTCTCATAGAAATGTGATGTGTAGATCTGACAGTTAGTTGTCTGTACCATGTATTAGATAGAGGATGTAATATAACAGCAATTCTACTCTATCTGCATCATTTTACAACCCCACCTCTTTAAGGAATACCTAGGATAGGATAAAGTAATCCTTCTAACCCCCCCCCCCCTTAAAAGAGTTAGATGCACTATTGTAAAGTGGCTGTTCCACTGGATGTCATAAGGTGAATGCACCAATTTGTAAGTCGCTCTGGATAAGAGCGTCTGCTAAATGACTTAAATGTAATGTAAATGTAATTTTAGCTTGATATCGCTATGGGAATTTCCCATTTTCAGACCCATTGTTAAGCCTGGCAGTATTCTTGTCACCGCTCTGTTATAATTGTTATGTTTTATAGCCAGTTAAAGTCTCATGACATCACTTTTGATGGGTGTAATTATGACAGGCTGAGAAGATTTCCGCTATTAAAACACCATCTCAGTCTGGAGTGGGAGATGGAGTCCAAACAGAGCCAGTTCACAATAAGAACTTACATAAACCCTCCCAAGATAATGTAGCTGTCAGTGACCAGTTATTTTATATGCCCATTTACAACAGATGAGCTTGTACAGTATGGGGGGTAAGAGATCCTTTGAGGAGAAATCCCATTAAGATGACTGTTATTCTTATCGTAGGTGATCCTCCAGCTTGACTTTAACCAGGCTCTATGACGAGCATACACTGAGCGTATAAAACATTAGGAACACCTGCTCTTTCCATGACATATATTGACCAGGTGAATCCAGGTGAAAACTATGATCCCTTATTGATGTCACTTGTTAAATCCACTTCAATCAGTGTAGATGAAGAGSAGGTTAAATAAGGATTTGTAAGCCTTGAGACATGAATTGTATACAGTTGAAGTCGGAAGTTTACATACACTTAGGTTGGAGACATTAAAACTTGTTTTTCAACCGCTCCACAAATTTCTTGGTAACAAACTATAGTTTTGGCAAGTCGGTTAGGACATCTACTTTGTGCATGACACAAGTAATTTTTCCAACAATTGTTTACAGACAGATTATTTCACTTATAATTCACTGTATCACAATTCCAGTGGGTCAGAAGTTTACATACACTACGTTGACTGTGCCTTTAAACAGCTTGGGAAATTCCAGAAAATTATGTCATGGCTCTAGAAGCTTCTGATAGGCTAATTGACATAATTTGAGTCAATTGGAGGTGTACCTGTGGATGTATTTCAAGGCCTACCTTCAAACTCAGTGACTCTTTGCTTGACATCATGGGAAAATCAAAAGAAATCAGCCAAGAACTGAAAAAAGATTGTAGACCTCCACAAGTCTGGTTCATCCTTGGGAGCAATTTCCAAACGCCTGAAGGTATCACGTTCATCTGTACAAACAATAGTACGCAAGTATAAACACCATGGGACCACGCAGCCGTCATACCGCTCAGGAAGGAGACGTGTTCTGTCTTCTAGAGATGAACGTACTTTGGTGTGAAAAGTGCAAATCATTCCCAGAACAACAGCAAAGGACCTTGTGAAGATGCTGGAGGAAACAGGTACTAAAGTATCTATATCCACAGTAAAACTAGTCCTATATCGACAACCTGAAAGGCCGCTCAGCAAGGAAGAAGCCACTGCTCCAAAACTGCCATAAAAAAGCCAGACTACGGTTTGCAACTGCACATGGGGACAAAGAATGTACTTTTTGGAGAAATGTCCTCTGGTCTGATGAAACAAAAATAGAACTGTTTGGCCATAATGACTATTGTTATGTTTGGAAGAAAAAGGGGGATGTTTGCAAGCCGAAGAACACCATCCCAACCGTGAAGCACGGGGGTGGCAGCATCATGTTGTGGCGGTGCTTTGCTGCAGGAGGGACTGGTGCACTTCACAAAATAGATGGCATCATGAGGCAGGAAAACGATGTGGATATATTGAAGCAACATCTCAAGACATCAGTCAGGAAGTTAAAGCTTGTTCACAAATAGGTCTTCCAAATGGACAATGACCCCAAGCATACTTCCAAAGTTGTGGCAAAATGGCTTAAAGACAAAGTCAAGGTATTGGAGTGGCCATCACAAAGCCATGACCTCAATCCCATAGAAAATGTGTGGGCAGAACTGAAAAACCGTGTGCGAGCAAGGAGGCCTAMAAACCTGACTCAATTACACAAGCTCTGTCAGGAGGAATGGGCCAAAATTCACCCAACTTATCGTGGGAAGCTTGTGGAAGACTACCCGCAACGTTTGACCCAAGTTAAACAATTTAAAGGCAATGCTACCAAATACTAATTGAGTGTGTAAACTTCTGACCCACTTGGAATGTGATGAAAGAAATAAAAGCTGAAATAAATCATTCTTTCTGCAATTATTCTGACATTTCACATTCTTAAAATAAAGTGGTGATCCTAACTGACCTAAGACAGGAAATTTTTAGTAGGATTAAATGTCAGGAATTGTGAAAAACTGTAATGTAAACTTCCAACTTCAACTGTATGTGTGCCATTCAGAGGGTGAATGGGCAAGACAAAAGATTTAAGTGGGCTCCCGAGTGGCACAGCGGTCTAAGGCACTGCATCTCAGTGCAAAAGGCATCCATCCCTACAGTCCCTGGTTCGATTCCAGGCTGTATCACAGCGGTCTAAAGCACTGCATCTCAGTGCAAGAGGTGTCACTACAGTCCCTGGTTCAATTCCAGGCTGTATCACATCCGGCTGTAATTGGGAGTCGCATACTGCCCTACCAATCAAAAAGGCAGTAACTGAGAAAAATGGGTTTTATTTATCTTGGTTTCACAGTAACTTTATGCAGTTACTGCTAACATGACCCCCATTTTCTCCAGAACACAGTACAATAGAGGCAGGATACTTGTCCACATGATTAAGCATGTATTTAATGTAGCAAAAATGACATTAACTCATTTTTGACTAAATGAGCAGTTACTGCCTTTTTGCTTGGTAGGGCAGCATAGGTCGGTGCACAATTGGCCCAGTGTCGTCTGGGTTTGGCCAGGGTAGGCTGTCATTGTAAATAAGAATTTGTTCTTAACTGACTTGCCTAGTTAAATAAAGCTTCCATTTTAAAAAAGTGCCTATGGTATTAGGTGCCAGGCGCACCGGTTTGAGTGTGTCAAGAACTGCAATGCTGCTGGGAAACTCAACAGTTTCTTCTGTGTATCAGGAACGGTCCACCATCCAAAGCAAATCCAGCCAACTTGGCATTGAAGCATTGAAGTCAACATGGGCCAGCATCTGTGTGGAGCGCTTTTGACACCTTGTAGAGTACATGGCCCAACCAATTGAGGCTGTTCTGAGGGCAAAAAGGGGTGCAAATCAATAATAGTAAGACGTTCCTAATGGTTTGTATACTCAGTGTATCTCATTCAAGGAAACACCCAGATTACCCTGTGAATGTTGGAAAGTGCTGGATCAGTTCAGAGCTCAGAGCCCACCATGGAAGAGTGATGGGTGTTTGTCTTGAAGGGGATCTGGGGAGAAGTTGGCCACAGTCAGAGTTGCAGTGAATGGGAAAACCACAAGCGTGTAACTTGCTGTATTATATTAACAAGTAATATCTCCTCCTTCATCTGCTGAGGAACACGATTGAAGGTGGGAAGGAGAGAGAGAGAGATGTCACATAATGATATCTGGGTTCGCGACTCGAGGACTATAGCTTTGACTTCATATCTGGCAAGATCAACAACTGATACTACAGCTTTTAGTATCAGGGCCGAGGTAGAACCAAAACCCGTCTAGATTACAATACCTGTTTGTCCTTCAGTATAGGAGAGTTAATAATCAGATACAGGCAGCATGACTTTGGCTGTAGTGCACAATGACCTCAGCAGCTCTGAACATAACCTCTGTTTTTATAAGGTGTGTAGGAGCTCAGAAATAATGAGAGGTGCATAGCAGTGTGATAAACTCAGCACAAGCTACATAAAGGCCTGAAAGTACCCCATGACAGCGCATGCACAGCTTTGAAGCATACAGTGTTATTCACTAAGGAAACAGTGGCTAAAATGGTTCCCCCCAAATTACTTGTTGAGCTCACCATTCTTTGTACAGATGTAGGATCTTAATATGAGTCAGTTTGCTACAACAGGAAAATAATGCAGCAACGGGAAATTTGAACGGGAAATTTGAATTATTATGTGGATTATAATTAATGGACATTTTTGTAGGGGTTGATTCTTTGTAAGGGAAAATCAAGTCTGAAATGTCAAAGTGGAAAATACAAACTTCAGATGCCTTTTYAAACATCAATACACTACACGTTTTACATTTCCTGCATTGCGGAACGTTCTCTTGCAACATGGTGATCAAATTAAGATMTTATATTTGTAACAACAAATACTGGAGCCAAATCTGGAGGAGGAAGTGCACCCAAGCCCTCTCATAAAAACACATCAGACAAACAAATCAAGCCTAAACTGTGCTTCCTGTTTCCACGGGACTACACTTGATTGTATGGGTAGTCTGGGGGATGCTATACTTAGCCTATTCTCTTTGGTGCCATTCTCCAGTGTGTCTCTGTCCCACCCAGTGCTGTGTATGGGTCTGATTTATCACTGTTTTCATCGGTTTGCCCTTTTGGCTCACAGTGATAAGGTCCCTAATGTGTTAGAGCCCTGTCACTCATCCAGATAGCTAGCTGTTAAGACTACTGAGGGATTTACACACAACATGTGAGTGTTCTAGAGAGACAGAGAGCACACAGCACGCTCTCTCTCTCTCTCTAGATCATTTTATTGTGGGTGTTCTGTGGTTCCCCTGTGCCAATTCAGGCATAAAGGGCAAAACCAATACTTTAAAAAACAGTACATTCTCAGTAGTGCTTACCTCAGTTCCAACATATCAGTGACACATCATTAACACGGACTCATCCAACCCTCGGCATGGCACAAATACTACCAGTCAATGTACACACAATGAGTYGTGACCACATGTTTTTATCCTCATCTTTATTTGAAATAGATTACTGGATTAGCATAGACAGAAATAAATTAAAGGTGAAAGAATTTTTGTAAACACCATATTTCATTTCACATCTTTGACATCTGAGTACAACTAAATCCTGTTTTCTCAGTCTACTGTTGGCAGGGACTAAATAAACTGCCCTTGATGCCAAGGTAAAATGTGTTTAAGTACACTACTCATAAACACCAGGTGGCAGTGTTTCATTATAGTACATCATAGAAAATTGATCACACACCAAGCATAGAGATGGAACCAATCATAAATGCATTTGTTTATCTATCTGCCATCATTAATTCTAGCATTTAACCCTCAACTACAGGTCTAGCGTTTAACCCTCAACTACAGGTCTAGCGTTTAACCCTCAATGACAGGTCTAGCGTTTAACCCTCAACTACAGGTCTAGCGTTTAACCCTCAATGACAGGTCTAGTGTTTAACCCTCAATGATAGGTCTAGTGTTTAACCCTCAATGACAGGTCTAGCGTTTAACCCTCAACTACAGGTCTAGCATTTAACCCTCAATGACAGGTCTAGCGTTTAACCCTCAACGACAGGTCTAGCGTTTAACCCTCAATGACAGGTCTAGCGTTTAACCCTCAACTACAGGTCTATTGTTTAACCCTCAACTACAGGTCTAGAGTTTAACCCTCAACTACAGGTCTAGCGTTTAACCCTCAATGACAGGTCTAGTGTTTAACCCTCAATGACAGGTTAGTGTTTACCTCAATGCACAGGTCTAGTGTTTAACCCTCAATGACAGGTTCTAGCATTTTAACCCTCAATGACAGGTTGCTAGTGGTTTAACCCTCAATGACAGGTCTAGTGTTAACCCTCTAAATGACAGGTCTAGTGTTTAACGCCTCATGACAGGTCTAGTTGTTTAACCCTCAATGCAGGTTTAGTGGTTTAATCCACGTCAATGACAGTCTAGGTTTTAACCTCAATGACAGGTCTAGTGTTTAACACCTCTGATATTTTCTCTGGCAAACTATTTCACCTTGTTTTTTCGCAGTTTATGTACAAAACTCTCCTTCTCCCTCTCCTCTCTCTTCCTTTCTCTCAAACACTCCTCTCTCTCCTTTCTCCTTTCTCTTTTCTCACTCTCTCTCCCCATATTCTCTCTAACCCCCCCCCCCCCCTCACTTTAGGAAAAGCCAAGACATGCTCTACAACTAACATGATTCATTAGACGCACCATGACAACTATACTCCAATAGAGGTTTCATACCCACCATGACAGACGTATACTCATATAGAGGTTCCAACCCACATGACAGACTATACTCCATATAGAGTTCATACCACTCATGACAGACTATACTCCATATAGAGGTTCATACCCACCATGACAACTATACTCCATATAGAGGTTCATACCCACCATGACAACTATACTCCATATAGAGGGGCACAGCTCCAGGTAATAGGAGTGGGAAGTGCTGTGGTATGACCCAAGGCAGTCTGCACAGGATGAGACAAATACAACCCTTTTTTCTCTTTTACAATTATGTTTTTCAATCTTTTTAAACAATGCCTCCAACTGTTGCTAAATCCACACAGGGCCACAGTTCTTATCTGGCTATTTATTAAAACAGAAACAAACAAACAAACGAGCAGTTAGTTAGGTAACCCCTAAAGTACTTTATTACTGTGCTACTTTTCAATAGCAAAAAAAACACTGGTGAACTTTTCCTTTTGAATTCCCAGATGTTACCTAACTGCTCATTGTGTGTATTTAAGAAAATAATAAGGTTGGGRTCCCAAAGAAAAATATGACATTAAGGCACACCTTTTATAATCGCTGCTTGACCACATTTACAGGTAATAGTCCACACAGTGACAACAAATGAAAAACAAAATAGAGTACTCATTTTACAACTCTGCTTTCATTGGGCCCTTGAATGACATACATTTATCAAAACCTACAATAATTAGAATATCTGTACCAATAATGGTTGTTATAAAGGTGCCAATAGTAGATCTGATAACCAGGTAAAGCCTGGTTAATAAGACAGGTAAAGCCTTGGATAATATGTAATTGTATTGCAGAAAGGGTCAAAAGACTGGCAAAGCTATTTTCCAAGCACATATTGAACAACAGGATGGTGACTTCAATTAGACTACATATATGATTATCATTGTCTGCATGGGGAAACCAATCAGGTACCATATAGTAGCTATACGGCACCCCTATATTAAACAGAAGAGAATGAGAATTCATACACTACACTTTGACCTCTACAATTAATGGAGAAGCGTATGCAAAGCTATCTTCTGTGCGGAACAGACAATAAATATCTATTTATCTATAAATATTTATATCCCAAATGTCCATGTCAAGTACCCATCATCTTGGTTTGCTTGAGTGTCACAAGTGATGCCTAACGTCATCACAGAGACTCATTAAGTAAACTCTGTCTCTGCTGAAGTCAGTGGTTCCCTTTGTCTTCCAAGAGGAATCTGTGGTTGGTGTCTTGAAAACAAAGGCCGCATATCTCATCTCTAATTTTAATTCATTTTTTGTGAGGCAACTCACACCCCCTTTCTCTGTTTTCATGTACTACAGACATATTATCCTATTTGTCAACATCAGGCTTAATTTTCTTCCTGGCCTGAGCCTAGCCTCAGCTTAGCAGGCATGGTGGCTGTATCCTGTCTGTCTCTGCTGCCAAGTCAGACCAAGTCAAGGTAGGGCAGAGTGTAAGAAGGGGTGCCCACTGAGAGGCCACATCCCTGAGCGAGGAAAAKAAGAAAGAGCCAAGGTCTGTCTGTCTGCTCTAGGTCAGGTGCCACTCACTCTGTAAAGTAGTAATCTATGTGACCTCCAGCAGTCTGGGCATAGTGGCCGGCTGTTGGGGAATGTGTCAGGGTTAAAGGTCAATCTGAGTGCCTACACCGGCCGGCGGCAGAGGGAGAGTGGGGGATTGGGTAGTGTTGATCTACAAGCTGCGGCCAGGTACGCGTAGCGACTTCGGGCTAAAGCAGAAGTCCACTATCCTGATATGTAGGCTGCCGGGTCCACGTTGTTGTTCTGTCCATCTTCAATAGCCTTGTTCTTCTCTGTCGTGGTGAGGCCTGTTGCTTCTGTTCCCACCACAGCCTTCTTTGACCTATCAGGTGAAACCCACAAAAGCTAGATGTTTTGCTATCTGGTATTGATATGTAAATTAAAAAGGGTTTTCATCAAATTCTATCATGTTACATACATTCAAGGAGTTACTCAGCAGTAGTGGACACATACAGGATTCATTATCGCAACCGTTGCTGTAAATATGTCATGTTGACTGTGGCCCAATACTTTTGCCTTCAGCCATTTAATTTATGCCTAACTGCTCTGCCGATTTTATTAGAAGGATGTAACAGTTCTTTGGCAACCCACATTGAAACTCATAAGTAGAGGACATCAAATCTGAACGATTTTTTAAAAGAAATCGGGGGCAACAGCAGGTGCCACATTTTGGTGTTAATGTAGACCACCAGACGATATATCTCTGTAGGACATACATTACCGTTCAAAAGTTTGGGGTCACTTAGAAATGTCCTCGTTTTTGAAAGAAAATCAAAAAWTTTGTCCRTTAAAATAACATCAAATTGATCAGAAATACAGTGTAGACATTGTTAATGTTGTAAATGACTATTGTAGCTGGAAATGGCTGATTTTTTACGGAATATCTACATAGGCATACAGAGGCCCATTATCAGCAGCTATCACTCCTGTTGACATCAACAGTGAAGAGGCGACTCTGCGATGCTGGCCGTCTAGGCAGAGTTGCAAAGAAAAAGCCATATATCAGACTGGCCAATAAAAATGTAATATTAAGATGGGCAAAAGAATACAGACACTGGACAGAGGAACTCTGCCTAGAAGGCCAGCATCCCGGAGTTGCCTCTTCACTGTTGATGTTGAGACTGATGTTTTGTGGGTACTATTTAATGAAGCTGCCAGTTGAGGACTTGTGAGGCGTCTGTTTCTCAAACTAAACACTCTAATGTACTTGTCCTCTTGCTCAGTTGTGCACCGGGGCCTCCCACTCCTCTTTCTATTCTGGTTAGGGACAGTTTGCGCTGTTCTGTGAAGGGAGTAGTACACAGCGTTTTACGAGATCTTCAGWTTCTTGGCAATTTCTTACATGGAATAGCCTTCATTTCTCAGAACATGAATAGACTGACGAGTTTCAAAAGAAAGTTATTTGTTTCTGGCCATTTTGAGCCTGTAATCGAACCCACAAATGCTGATGCTCCAGATACTCAACTAGTCTAAAGGCGGACAGTTTAATTGCTTCTTTAATTAGCACAACAGTTTTCAGCTGTGCTAACATAATTGCAAAAGGGTTTTCTAATGATCAATTAGCCTTTTAAAATGATAAACTTGGATTAGCTAACACAACGTGCCATTGGAAAACAGGAGTGATAGCTGCTGATAATGGGCCTCTGTACGCCTATGTAGATATTCCATAAAACATCTGCTGTTTCCAGCTACAATAGTAATTTACAACATTAACAATGTCTACACTGTATTTCTGATCAATTTGATGTTATTTTAATGGACAAAATATGTGCTTTTATTTCAAAAACTAGGACATTTCTAAGTGACCCCAAACTTTTCAATGGTAGTGTACATAGTGAGTGTTCTCAGTAGACTACACAGTGTATATCTCTGTTAGGACATACAATGAGTTTTCTCATTAGAAACTGAGTATCCAACCTTTCTCTGTTGAAGATGAGGAAGTCCCTCTCCACATTGTCCAGGCGCTGTTGGAGCTGACCGTTCTGGGAAATTAAAAGGTTTACAGGTTTAAGAACACACACACAAACTCACTGAATCTTTTTTAAGACAGTAAAGATTATCCCATGACCCAGATAATGGTTGTTGATACTTGGTACAAGAAGGGGGAGAACAAGCACTAGAAAGATTAATGAAGTTTTGCTCATTTTAAAGGACAGCCAGTATCTCTCTCAGAGGCCCACTTGCCCTACACTGAAACAGTGTCACACATTTAGTGATGTTAATCACGTGAGAACAACAACATCTCCATGACGACCTATCCTGGCAGCCTTGCCGGTGTTATGACAGTTTCTCGCCCTCTCTGGGCCCTGGGTTGATGTTAGGCAGACTGCTTGGGCCAGATTGGGCCTTAGACGACTCCCACCGTAAGTTTCTTGACCCCCTGTACAGGCCTGGCAATCAGCCTGGAGAGCTAGTACAGGTGCTTTCACAGTGGGGCGCCAGACCCTGGCAGACAGCCAACAAGAGAAGTAGAACACGGAGAGAGAGAGAGAGAGAGAGAGAGATTGAGGAGACAGAGAGACAAGAGAGAGATTGAGAAGGGAGAGAGATGGGGTGACATTCACACAGAAGCCTTGTTTATACATTGTGCCCACATTGTCAGAAATATCTTTACACATGGTATCAAAATGTGTCTCTTATCCGCCCACTGTGTCAGCATTGTGACCACATTTCCCGGTCACTTCCTGTAAGCAATTTATTTGACAGCTATTCTATCAAAATAATACGGATTTATTTTAAGACAGATATTGATCCCATAAGTCAATGGTGCCACGTGTCAACGATTTTAGAAGGCAGGACAATGACGATTTAAATGGTTTCAGTTTCCAGATCCGTCTACACTTGTAAGATATCCAGACACAATGTGTGCCTGACTACCTACGAAGGTGGTCAGGAAGATCTGATCTCAATCAGAACACAATGTGTCTTTTAATCATCTACACCTGTCTGGAAATGTCGGCACAATAAGAATGTGGACAAGATCAGGACAAAGGATGCATTTTAGAACCAGGTATAGAGAGAGACACAGAGTGAGATGGACAGACAACGAGAGGGAAGAGAGACAGAGGGAGATGGATAGAGAGAGATAGTAAGAGAGAGAGAGACAGAGGGAGATGGATAGAGAGAGATAGTAAGAGAGAGAGAGAGAGGCAGAGGGGGATGGATAGAGAGAGATAGTAAGAGAGAGAGAGAGACAGAGGGAGATGGATAGAGAGAGATAGTAAGAGAGAGAGAGAGACAGAGGGAGATGGATAGAGAGAGATAGTAAGAGAGAGAGAGACAGAGGGAGATGGATAGAGAGAGATAGTAAGAGAGAGAGAGAGACATACAGACAGACAGAGATAGGCACAGTGGCTTGTGAAAGTATTAACCCCCCTTGGCATTTTTCCTATTTTGTTGCCTTACAACCTGGAATTAAAATAGATTTTTKGGGGGAGTTTGTATCATTTGATTTACACAACATGCCTACCACTTTGAAGATGCAAAATATTGTTTMTTGTAAAACAAACAAGTAGTAAGACAAAAAACTGAAAACTTGAGCGTGCATAATTATTCACCCCCCCCAAAGGCAATACCTTGAAGAGCCACCTTTTGCAGTAATTACAGCTGCAAGTCTCTTGGGGTATGTCTCTATAAACTTGGCACATCTAGCCATGGAGATTTTTGTCCATTCTTCAAGGCAAAACTTCTCCAGCTCCTACAAGTTGGATGGGTTCCGCTGGTGTACAGCAATCTTTAAGTCATACCACAGATTCTCAATTGGATTGAGGTCTGGGCTTTGACTAGGCCATTCCAAGACATTTAAATGTTTCCCCTTAAACCACTCGATTGTTGCTTTAGCAGTATGCTTAGGGTCATTGTCCTGCTGGAAGGTGAACCTCCGTCCCAGTCTCAAATCTCTGGAAGACTGAAACAGGTTTCCCTCAAGAATTTCCCTGCATTTAGCACCATGCACCATGCCTTCAATTCTGACAAGTTTCCCAGTCCCTGCCAATGAAAAACATCCCCACAGCATGATGCTCCCATCACCATGCTTCACTGGGGGGATGGTATTCTTGGGGTGATGAAAGGTGTTGGGTTTGCGCCAGATATAGCATTTTCCTTGATGGCCAGAAAGCTCAATTTTAGTCTCATCTTACCAGAGTACCTTCTTCCATATGTTTGGGGAGTCTCCCACATGCCTTTTGGCGAACACCAAACATGTTTGCTTATTTTTTTATTTAAGCAATGGCTTTTTTTCTGGCCACTCTTCCGTAAAGCCCAGCTCCAATCCGYAAAGATACTCCAATCTCCGCTGTGGAGTTTTGGTCTCTTTGTTGCCTCTCACATTAATGCCC
Source organism: Salvelinus sp. IW2-2015 (assembly GCF_002910315.2). Taxonomy (NCBI): domain Eukaryota; kingdom Metazoa; phylum Chordata; class Actinopteri; order Salmoniformes; family Salmonidae; genus Salvelinus; species Salvelinus sp. IW2-2015. Next base: position 5,701,723 of record NC_036863.1, on the reverse strand, counting down.
TCCTTCCCTGGTCCGTGAGTTTTGGTGGGCGGCCCTCTCTTGGCAGGTTTGTTGTAGTACCATATTCTTTCCATTTTTTAATAATGGATTTAATGGTGCTCTGTGGGATGTTCAAAGTTTCTGATATTTTTTTATAACCCAATCCTGATCTGTACTTCTCCACAAATTTGTCCCTGACCTGTTTGGAGAGCTCCTTGGTCTTCATTGTGCCGCTTGCTTGTTGGTGCCCCTTGCTTAGTGGTGTTGCAGACTCTGGGGCCTTTCAGAACTGGTGTATATATACTTAGATCATGTGACAGATCATGTGACACTTAGATTGCACACAGGTGGACTTTATTTAACTAATTATGTGACTCCTGAGGGTAATTGGCATGATGACTCCTTGCTGTCCCCAGTCCACCTGGCCTTGCTGCTGCTCCAGTTTCAACTGTTCTGCCTGCGGCTATGGAACCCTGACCTGTTCACCGGACGTGCTAAAAAAGCCAACTGACATTTACGCCTGAGGTGCTGACTTGCTGCACCCTCGAYAACTACTGTGATTATTATTATTTGACCATGCTGGTCATTTATGAACATTTGAACATCTTGACCATGTTCTGTTATAATCTCCACCCGGCACAGCCAGAAGAGGACTGGCCACCCCTCATAGCCTGGTTCCTCTCTAGGTTTCTTCCTAGGTTTTGCTCTTTCTAGGGAGTTTTTCCTAGCCACCGTGCTTCTACACCTGCATTGCTTGCTGTTTGGGGTTTTAGGCTGGGTTTCTGTACAGCACTTTGAGATATCAGCTGATGTACGAAGGGCTATATAAATACATTTGATTTGATTTGGTTTAATTGGTTGCACTAGATCTTATTTAGGGGCTTCGAAGCAACRGGGTGAATACATATGCACGCACCACTTTTCCATTTTAAACTTTTTTGAATTTTTTGAAASAAGTTATTTTTTTCATTTCACTTCACCAATTTGGACTATTTTGTGTATGTCCATTACATGAAATCCAAATAAAAATCCCTTTACATTACAGGTTGTAATGCAACAAAATAGGAAAACCGCCAAGGGGGATGAATACTTTTGCAAGGCACTGCAGGTAGATTGGGAGATCTATCTGATCAGGTACTACTACCTACTGTATCTCTGAGGTGTTGACAGAATGAAAGCTCCTAAAAGCAGGTCTGTTTGACAGAGCCTGATAACAAGCAGAGTTTCTACAGACATGCCACTCTACTGTATGACTGACCTCTCTGTGTGAAGAGCTTACATCATGACTTCTGTTGTCACTGGATCTCAGTCATCAAGGCAACAACACACCGCCACGCTGACCCTCAACATGGGGGTCCCTCAGGGGTGCGTGCTTTGTCCCCTCTTGTACTCCCTGTTCATCCAGAACTATGTGGCCACGCATGACTCCATCCTCATCATTAAGTTTACCGACGACAATGAGACAGCCTACAGGGAGGAGGTCAAAGACCTGGCAGTGTGGTGCCAGGACAACAACCTCTCCCTCAACGTCGGCAAGACAAAGGAGCTGATCGTGGAATACAGGAAACAGAAGGCCGAGCACGCTCCCATTAACAATAAGTCAGTTAAATAAAGGTTCAATAAAAAATGAAAAAACATTGACAGGGCTGTAGTGGAGCAGGTCAAGAGCTTCAAGTTCCTCAGTGTCCACATCACTAAGGATCTATCATGGTCCACACAGACCAACACAGTCGTGAAGAGGGCACGACAATGCCCCTTCACCTTCAGGAGGTTGAAAAGATTTGTCATGGGCCCTCAGATCCTCAAAATGTTCTACAGCTGCACCATTGAGAGCATCTTGACTGGCTGCATCACTGCTTGGTATGACAACTGCTCGGCATCCAACAGCAAGGAGCTACAGAGAGTAGTGTGTACAGCCCAGTACATCACTGGGGCCGAGCTCTCTGCCATCCAAGACCTCTATACAATGCCCTAGAAATTGTCAAAGACTTAACGAAATAGCTACCTGGACTATGTGCATTAACCCTTTTTACACTAACTTTTTTTTTACTAATTACATACGCTGCTCCTACTGTTTATTATCTATCCTGTTGTCTAGTCACTTTCTTCCTAGTTATATGTGCATATCTACCTCAGTTACCGTACTTCTGCACATCGACTCGGTACTGGTACTCCGTGTATATAGCCAAGTTATCGTTACTCATTGTGTATTTATTATTACTTTTCTATTATTTCTCTATTTTGTTTCTCTCTGCGTTGTTGGGAAGGGGCCGTAAGCATTTCACTGTTAGTCCACACATGTTGTTTAGGAAACGTGACAAATAAAATGGGATTTGATCTCAGTGCATTGTGTGTTCCTTTACTGCTTACTCTCCTGTACAGGTGCCATGCCAGATGCTAAGCACCACCTCCCACACCCCAGCATGGGAACAGACAGGCAGACAGACATACAGATAGACAGGCAGACAGACAGACATCCAGTCAGACATAAAGGCAGATAGACAGACATCTAGTCAGACATACAGGCAGGCAGACAGACATGCAGACAGACAGACAGGCAGACAGACATCCAGTCAGACATACAGACATACAGACAGACATCCAGTCAGCCATACAGGCAGACAGACAGACAGAGAGAGAGAGGAGAGAGAGAGAGAGAGAGAGAGAGAGAGAGAGGGAAGAGAAGAGAGAGAGAGAGACAGAGAGAGAGAGACAGAGATAGAGAGAACAGAGAGGAGAGAGGAGAGAGAGACAGAGAGAGAGAGAGGCAGGAGAGAGCACGGAGAGAGATGCATAATACCTCGGCCTAACATCATCAGCACCAACAGTAACTTCCGACAACAGTGTAACGATCTGGATAGAGACAAGGCAAGAAGGGCCTTCTATGCCATCAAAAGACATAAATTTTCAACATACCAATAGGATCGGCTAAAAATACTTGAATCAGTCATAAGCCCATTGCCCTTTATGGTTGTGAGGTCTGGGGTCCCTACCAACCAAGATTTCACAAAATGGGACAAACACAAATGAGACTCTGCACTGCAGCATTCTGCAAAAATACCTCCGTAGTACAACGTAGAACACCAAAATATGCATGCAGAGCAGAATTAGGCGATCCCACTAATTATCAAAAATCCAGAAAAGAGCG